>NW_015424490.1:0-1315 GCF_001527695.2 Protobothrops mucrosquamatus | reverse complement strand
AAGGCCTTTTGTTTCGTTTATTGCAATAAGCGGGGAGAGAAGCTATCAAAGCTTGGTTCTCTCCAAAGTTTTAACCCAAAATATCTCCTTCTTTTATTCATCCCTATCACCGGCCGCTACAGCCCTCCTCTTTCCCCATTGGCTGAGGTAGTATGAGGTTACACTCTTTCCGTCCGCCTATACACATTTCCTGATAACATATTAAATCATATTCACATATACAATAAGAATAAGAAAAATTAGACATTTAAATTATTTTAAACTCAGTAGATATTTATGTCCCCATTTTAAACAATGTTCTTTTCCTGCTTTTCAATTCAGTGTGCCTTTTCTCTTATCTTATTCGGCTTAGTTTCCTATTCTCCTATTCTCTGTCTTTTTCTGGCTAGCCATTTCCTATATATTTTTATGGCTTCTCTTCTTCCTTTCTCAGACCCAGCTATTTTTGCCTACATATTTCCTTTACATCCTTTCTTTATGTTTTCTTTTCCTGACTCTCACCAATTGTAGATTTAACTGACTCTGAAGATTTATCATATTGATGCATATTTATCAATAACTTCTGTGACTTGTTGGCAATCCACCACCTTTTTATGGTGGCCTATCAAGAGCCTGGTAAAACTGCTGCCTATACTGTATGGTTACATAGAAGAAGTCTATATGAGACCCCCCCCCAAAAAATGGGGGGGCAGTATTTATAGAATCCTAAATCCTATTGAAGCAGCATAGAAATAAGTTTAATAAATAAATACTTATATAAAATTAAGTATAAGCTCCTGCTCAAATTAATTTAAAGCAGAACTAACAAATGGTTGTTCAACCGCTATTTGAACAAATGCAGCAAAGGAAAGACCTTACTAGTTGGTTCTACTGATTGTCAAATTATTCTTATGATTAGTAAGTTTTCTCTGTCACTGAACTTAAATTTGCCTTCCTCTAACAATTCTGTGTCCTGCAGTCTAGAACAATATAGAACAGTGGTTCTCAACCTTTCTAATGCCGCGACCCCTTAATACAGTTCCTCATGTTGTGGTGACCCCCAGCCATAAAATTATTTTCGTTGCTACTTCATAACTGTAATTTTGCTACTGTTATGAATCGTAATGTAAATATCTGATATGGAGGGTATATTTTCATTGTTACGAATTGAACATAATTAAAGCATAGTGATTAATCACAAAAACAATGCTCGCTGGAGAAGCTTACTCTTCCTTGCTCAAAAATGTTGGAAGGGGAAGGAAGGAAGATTGAAAAGGAAAGGAAGGAGATGGAGAAGGAAGGAGATTGAAGGGGGAAGGAAGGAAGGAGAGAGAGA
>NW_015424489.1:0-1315 GCF_001527695.2 Protobothrops mucrosquamatus | reverse complement strand
ATTTCTGGTTCTAGGAATTCTAAGTGGCCATGGGTAGCAGAGCCATTTCACTGAATAAAAAGGGAGATCTGTAAATATGGATTGGATTAATCTGAAGGCAAAGAATTGAACTTTAGACTAAGGTTCGCATGTAATCTGATGTTATTTATTAGCATTTATTGTGAGAAACCATGGTGGGTGGGTGTGGAGGATTGAATACGATTGAAATGCGACGGGGTACCGTAGGTATGAATATATTTGTGGCAAGGAAGGAGTATATTCTGTGTCTGTGTACAGTATTGCAGTCTTAGTGGCAATGAATTTTGTTTGTTTTGTGTGCAAGTTTGAATATTGTGGAAAAACCTCACAATGGACCCTTCCAAGCACCTTCAAACTTCAAATTCTTCCTTATCTCCAAATTTGGCCTATAGCTCAACCATAGTGACTGGTTAGCTTCTGTGGACGATCCCATATTCTTGATTTGTTTAAATTTGATGATTTGGGATAAGAAAACCAGTTTTAAGGTGACTAGAGCTTGTGATCTGCCAGTTAAAATAGGCAAAGCAGAGAGACCTATCCTAATCTGACTTCCTCCCCTCTTTACTAAATAGGCTGGGGGGGCACACAATCTTGGGAGTACACAAAAGCATGTTTGCGTGGCGGATCTACTTCTGAAACTCTTGAAACTCCTTTCCAGACTGTGTGACGGACTCTACAAATACCTCTTGGTTTTAGAGCATGAATTCTTTGTGTAGTTCATGAACCATTGACAGTCCAAGGAGATAGAGCCCCCCCCCCATTCCCAATGTTCACAGGCAAAAGTCCACTCTCTGCCTTAATTCTTGCCTTCTTACATATGCTGGATTGTTGGGTCAGTGGTTGAAAATTGGATTATTGAAGTGAAGTGGATGCTAATATTCAGAAAATAGACGGTAACAAACATGTCTCAAGTGTAGCTGTTAACTTCAGTCCACATTTGCTGTGCTAATAGCAATTTAGCATATACAACTCCAACATAAAAGTGCTAATAAAATGATAAATATCTAAATAGATTTAAATATCCATTTACCTCTAGACTGTTGGTACTCAGAGATACCTATTAAAGAACTTTCTTGACCAGAAAGTTTATTCTAGGAGTTATTTATTTATTTATTTATTTTATTTTATTTATATGCCGCCCTTCTCCCGACAGGGACTCAGGGCGGCGCACAACATATTTAAAACCAGAACATATATACAATCCCCCCCTTAAAACCGAATTAAACCGAATTTTAATGTTGCGTCTTCCGAATATTTAAAACCCAATGTAAAATCCACCCTAGGTCAGGTCCGCTTG
>NW_015424488.1:0-1315 GCF_001527695.2 Protobothrops mucrosquamatus | reverse complement strand
TCAGATGCTTGGCAACTGACTTGTACTTATGACCGTTGCTGCGAGCCAAGGTCACATCATCACCTCTGGCCAGCTTTCCACAATGGGGGAAGCCAGAGTCACTGAACAACCGTGTTGCTAACTTAACCAATGCAATGATTCACTTCACAACGGTCGTAAAATGTGAGCAAATCTCAGTTTGAGAAATGTCTCACTTAACGACAGAAAGTGGGGGCTCAGTGTCATCCATCCATCCATCAATCAATCAATAAACTGCAAAGTAATATCAAAAAAGACCCCTTTCTTTTTTTATATATATATAACAAGTTTTATTAATTTTTCAATTTTACATCCAAGTATTTAGGAAGCAGCGTGGTGATTGGGTAATCAATAGTCCAGCAACAAAATCTTTTGTGCATATCTCAGGTTGCGTCCTTAAACTTCCCTATTTCTCTTAATTATTATATCACATTCAGGTTGATCCATTTCTAGTTATAGCTCAATCAATCAATACATTTGTCAATATGATTTTACTTATACATATCCAAGGCCTGTTTTTAAGTTTTACCTAATTTCAATTACCGTGTAATAACCATAATATTTAAACTTTGGGTAACCCAAGTTTTCCTAATTTCATTACAAAATAGTTATCGTATCTAAAATACACACATTGTTCGGATAATTACATTCTTACTTTATTTCACAAGTATATTCTATTTCTCGTCCCTTTCATTTACTTCACAATACTTTTTACCTGCTTTGGAAAAAAAAACCCATATTTAGAGACCGATAAATAATTTTTCACTCTCCTAGTGGATAGAGAAGCATGAAAAGCGAAGTCTGTCCGTTCCGAAGTTCGAAATTAAGCATTTACTGCCGAGGCAGACAAAGACATGGCTTTTTCAACAAGCGGGTCTGGCCTAGGGAATTTTAGCGGGGTTTTTTAAGGGTAATTTTAAGGATAATTTTAATGATTGGCCTTCTTAAATATTTCCTTTTAATTCGGTTTTTAATATAGATGTTATTGTATTTTATTGTGGTTTTTATGAGGCTGTTAGCCGCCCTGAGTCCTATGAGGAGAAGGGCGGGGTACAAATTAAATTATTATTATTATTATTATTATTATTATTGTTGTTGTTATTATTATTATTATTATTATTATTATTATTATTATTATTATTATTATTATTATTATTATAATACTGTATATTTCAGTGCCTGGAGAAATGTACATTTTGCCTTTAACTCCCTGTTTTTTCGTTCAGAACAAGCCCCACCCAGGCCAGGTGTTCGAATGGATACCTCAGGCAAGTATTATTTTGCCTTCATTGTGCTA
>NW_015424487.1:0-1315 GCF_001527695.2 Protobothrops mucrosquamatus | reverse complement strand
CCGCCCCGCCCCTCTCTGCCTCTGCCCGCCCCGCCCCTCTCTCCCCGCCCGCCCCGCCATTGGCCGCCCCGCCCACGTGACCTCAGCGCGCTGCCCGGCGCGAAATTCAAACCGACCCGCGGAGCCGCATCGCTCGCCCCGGCCTCGCCGCGCAGCCCGTTGGAGGGGCGGCCGGTAAGAGCCTCCGCGCAGGCAGGCGGGCGGGAAGGGAGGGCAGGGGGGGTTCCGCGCCCGCGCTGCATTCGGAGCGGCTCGTCCCAGCCCGGCAGCCCGGGAGGGATGCTCTGTGCCCGGGGGAAGCCCTGCGGGACCCCCTCCCCCTCCGTCCACCTCGTGGGAGCCCCGAAGCGGGGCGGCGGGAGAGGCCGGGGAAGGGCTTGGCTGACCCGGGGCGCGGCGCTCTCTCTCGCAGGGTGGCTCCTGCCTCCCGATGAGGCTCCGCCGGGCCGTCCAGCATGAAGAGCCGGGCTCGCCAGCCGCTGATTCTGAAGAAGAGGAAGCCGCCGCCGCCGGTGACGCTGCAGCCGGGCAGCCCCGCCGAGGACGACGAAGCCGGCAGCCGAGCCGGCCGGGCCAAGCAGGAGCAAAGGGCCGCCCGCCAGCTCCGAGGCATCCCGGCCTCTCCCGGCCAGGGGGCCGCAGGTGACCGCTTGGCCCCGCTCCGGCCCCCCGGGAGGGTCATCCCTGCCCGAGGCGCCCCGGAACAGTCTCCTGGGGAGGACCCCGGCGGGCTGAGTCTGGGCAGCCAAGACAGCAGCCTGGGCCCCGGGCCGTTTCAGGACCTGTCCGGATCCGAAGAGGAGACCCCGGCCACCAGCCAGGGGGTCCCCGAAGAAGAGGAAGAAGAACAGCTGTCCGGGATATGGCCCTGGAGCCCCGAAGAGTCGGACTTTTTGGCCTTGCAGTCTTTGGGAAGCCGAGAAGAGGAAGGGCCCAGTATGTGTATGCATTTACTTACTTACTTTGTATAAAAGAATTTTTATTATTTTCAAGTATAACAAAATATAAACATAAACTTGATGCATATGAATACAAAATATCAGTACACAAAAGAAAAGATACTTTACGGGTGATCCCGGCTGCCCCCTCTCCGCTTCCCCCTCTTTAACCTACCAAACCTTCCTCCCTCTAGACTCTCAACCACTCCACCTTCCTCCTTCCACAATTATTATTATTAAGAGACTGGACAGCCATTTGTCTGAAATGGTATAGGGTTTCCTGCCTGAGCAGGGGGTTGGACTAGATGACCTCCAAGGTCCCTTCCAACTTTATAATAATAATAATAATAATAATAATAATAATAATAATAATAATA
>NW_015424486.1:0-1315 GCF_001527695.2 Protobothrops mucrosquamatus | reverse complement strand
TCGGAGCCCCGGGAATCCGTGTCAGAATCCGAGTCCGAGCTGGAACTGGAACTGCTGCTGTTCTTCACCCGCTCCAACATCTGGCACATCTGCTTGAAGCGCTCCAACTTCTCCCGCTGATGGGACTTGTCGGTCTGGGCGGAGGGCTCCAAAGGCCCAGGGGGTCCCTTTGGTTTCTGGAAAGGAAAGGAAAGAGTTTGGGGGGGGGGGGGTGAAAGATTTCATAACCTGTTAAACACAGGGGGTCCTCGACTTACATCTGCTCAATTAGCCATCATTCAAAGTTAAAAAAAAAAGGCACTGATAAAAGTGACAGGTGACTGTTTTTCACGCTTACGACTGGCGCAACGTCCCCAGGGTCACGTGATGCAAATCCAGACGCTTGGAAACTGACTCATATTTATGACGGCTGCAAGGTCCTGGGGGATGTCCTGCGATCAGCTTTTGCAACCGTCTGACAAGCACAGTCAATGGGGAAGCCGGATTCACTTAAACCAAGGCTTTTCAACCAGTGGTATGGGTACCACCTGTGGTACATTGGCACCTGGCAGGTGGTTCGTGACCATCCTAGAAAAGTGGTAGCGGGGGAGGGGAATGAGCTGAACCGGTGGCAGCACCGCACAAGCCTGAGCGAGAGATGGCTGGAGCTGCAGGGCTGTCAGGGCTCAGCGGAAGCCCCAGGATCAGCGCCAGGCTCCAGCTGGAGCTCGGTGCTGATCCTGGTGCTTCTGCTGAGCCCTGAAGAAGCACCAATCAGCTGGAAAGCAGCACTGATCCTGGTGCTTCTGCTGAGCCCAAAAGAAGTGCCGATCAGCTGGAATGTTGCAGCATCTCCAGGGTCTTGTGATTTATATTCAGATGCTTGGCAACTGATCCATATTTATGACGGTCACAGTGTCCCAGGGTCCTGTGAAGTGACCAAAACCTGCTGCAACCACCCAGCAGACGGTGGGGAATAAAAACCAAATACCCCCCCTGACCCCACCCCCGCTGCCAATCCTCAACAGAAATGCTCACAACAATGAAAACCTCGGACAGGAGGAAGAGCGCCGCCAGGTGGGCAGGCAGGTGTCTTGCTCGGCTGTGGCTTGGGGGGCACTTTTTTCAGTGCCATTGTAACTTCGAACAGTCACTAAGCGAACTGTTGTAAGTCGAGGACTACCTGTACTTTATCACTTTTTTCCTTTTTTTTTTTTTTGGTCGCACTCGGATGTTGCCATATCCTAAAAGTGGTACAATGGGTGAAAAGGTTGAAAAGCCCTGACTTAAACAAACATTGTTACGGACTGAACAACTGCAGTGATTCACTGAACAA
>NW_015424485.1:10814-11978 GCF_001527695.2 Protobothrops mucrosquamatus | reverse complement strand
CTAACCCTAAGTGGAATATTCCTAAATGGGATTTTCCCATGTATTTTACCAAGAAACATAGATAAGGCAGGCTGGAAAGATCAGTGCCCTCCTAATCATACCCAAGCACTCCAAGTTTGTTGGCAATGTCCATTTTGCTCTACGAGTTCATGGTGACCTAACCCTAACCCTAAGTGAAATTTTCCTAAATGGGATTTTCACATGTCTTTAACCTGGAAACATAGAAAGTGCTTGCTGGAAAAGTCAGTGCCCTTCTAACCATACCCAAGTACTCCAAGTTTGTTGGCGATGTCCATTTTGCTCTCCGAGTTCATGGTGACCTAACCCTAACCCTAAGTGGAATTTTCCTAAATGGGATTTTCCCATGTATTTTACCAGGAAACATAGATAGCGCTGACTGGAAAAGTCAGTGCCCTTCTAACCATTCCCAAGTACTCCGAGTTTTTTGGCAATGTCCATTTTGCTCTACGGGTTCATGGTGACCTAACCCTAACCCTAAGTGGAATTTTCCTAAATGGGATTTTCCCATGTATTTTACCACGAAACATAGATAAGCCAGGCTGGAAAGGTCAGTGCCCTCCTAATCATACCCAAGCACTCCAAGTTTGTTGGCAATGTTCATGTTGCTCTACCGGTTCATGGTGACCTAACCCTAACCCTAAGTGGAATTTTCCTAAATGGGATTTTCCCATGTATTTTACCAGGAAAAATAGATAAGGCAGGATGGAATGGTCAGTGGCCTCCTAACTATACCCAAATACCCCAAGTATGTTGGCGATCTCCATTTTGCTCTACGAGTTCATGGTGACCTAACCCTAACCCTAAGTGGAATTTTCCTAAATGGGATTTTCCCATGTATTTTACCAAGAAACATAGATAAGGAAGGCTGGAAAGATCAGTGCCCTCCTAATCATACCCAAGCACTCCAAGTTTGTTGGCAATGTTCATGTTGCTCTACCGGTTCATGGTGACCTAACCCTAACCCTAAGTGGAATTTTCCTAAATGGGATTTTCCCATGTATTTTACCAGGAAACATAGATAGTGCTGGCTGGAAAAGTCAGTGCCCTTCTAACCATACCCAAGTATTCCGAGTTTGTTGACAATGTCCATTTTGCTCTACGAGTTCATGGTGACCTAACCCTAACCCTAAGTGGAATTTTCCT
>NW_015424485.1:0-1315 GCF_001527695.2 Protobothrops mucrosquamatus | reverse complement strand
ATAGATAAGGCAGGCTGGAAAGATCAGTGCCCTCCTAATCATACCCAAGCACTCCAAGTTTGTTGGCGATGTTCATGTTGCTCTACCGGTTCATGGTGACCTAACCCTAACCCTAAGTAGAATTTTCCTAAATGGGATTTTCCCATGTATTTTACCAGGAAAAATAGATAAGGCAGGATGGAATGGTCAGTGGCCTCCTAACTATACCCAAGCACCCCAAGTATGTTGGCGATGTCTATTTTGCTCTACGGGTTCATGGTGACCTAACCCTAACCCTAAGTGGAATTTTCCTAAATGGGATTTTCCCATGTATTTTACCAGGAAACGTAGATAAGGCAGGCTGGAAAGGTCAGTGGCCTCCTAACTATACCCAAGCACCCCAAGTATGTTGTCGATGTCCATTTTGCTCTACGAGTTCATAGTGACCTAACCCTAACCCTAAGTGGAATTTTCCTAAATGGGATTTTCCCATGTATTTTACCAGGAAACATAGATAAGGCAGGCTGAAAAGGTCAGTAGCCTCCTAACTATACCCAAGCACCCGAAATATGTTGGCGATGTCCATTTTGCTCTACGAGTTCATGGTGTCCTAACCCTAACCCTAAGTAGAATTTTCCTAAATGGGATTTTATCATGTATTTTACCAGGAAACATAGATAGTACAGCCTAGAAAAGTAAGTGCCCTCCTAACCATACCCATGCACTCCGAGTTTGTTGGCAATGTCCATTTTGCTCTACGAGTTCATGGTGACCTAACCCTAACCCTAAGTGGAATTTTCCTAAATGGGATTTTCCAATGTATTTTACCAGGAAACATAGATAAGCCAGGCTGGAAAGGTCAATGGGCTCCAAACTATACCCAAGCACCCCAAGTATGTTGGCGAGGTCCATTTTGCTCTACGAGTTCATGGTGACCTAACCCTAACCCTAAGTGGAATTTTCCTAAATGGGATTTTCCCATGTATTTTACCAAGAAACATAGATAAGGCAGGCTGGAAAGATCAGTGCCCTCCTAATCATACCCAAGCACTCCGAGTTTCTTGGCGATGTACATGTTGCTCTACCGGTTCATGGTGACCTAACCCTAACCCTAAGTGGAATTTTCCTAAATGGGACTTTCCCATGTATTTTACCAGGAAACATAGATAGTGCTGACTGGAAAAGTCAGTGCCCTTCTAACCATTCCCAAGTACTCCGAGTTTTTTGGCAATGTCCATTTTGCTCTACGAGTTCATGGTGACATAACCCTAACCCTAAGTAGAATTTTCCTAAATGGGATTTTCCCATGTATTTTACCAGGAAACATAGATAAGGC
>NW_015424484.1:0-1315 GCF_001527695.2 Protobothrops mucrosquamatus | reverse complement strand
GTCTCTCCCAACAAGTTCTAACAAGGTCCAAATCTGCTTAGCTTTTATGAGATTACCCAAGGTCAGCTAGATGCTGCTACTTTCTATGGACCAGAAGTAGATATGTGCCATCTACTCAAATTAGGAAAGCAGGGTATGAATTGAGTAAAAATATTAACTGAACTGGCTGTCAGCTATCTATTCTAAGTATATTTTCCAACATGACTCTCAAACTTCCTTTTATTAAATGTTCTTTGAGCTCAAGGCTGTATTTACATGTTATACTAAATCCCAGAGCCCCAACATGCCACCTGCAAGTACTTGCAGATACCTCCTTTGCTCCACCTTATTTTTTAAAAGCTATTAATTTTTTTAAGTGTAACTTGTCAAGCAATATGCTAGTCTTGAGTGTAATCTTTATTTCCAAAGAATATCTTTTTTAAAAAGTATTTTATTAATTTTCTATTATTTACAATTCATTGGTGCTTAATGAACAACGTGTTGTCTGGGTTGATTTTTTGCTTAGTAATGAAAGTTAAATTCTTATTCTCTATTTCATTTTTCCAGCCATTGATAAAATGAGTTCCATCTTGAAAATATTCTGTGTCTTCTTTTTCTTTGATTCTCAGTCTGTCCATTTCAGCAGTCTAGTATTTTCTTATCTCTTCATCCAATGGTGTTTTTTCATTTTTCCAGTGTTGAGCAAATACAATCCTCACTGCTGCTAATACATGTAATGTTAAAATACACTTTGTTTATCAAATTTTTTCTGGAATTATACCTAATAAAAAAAGCTCAGGTTTAAAATCTATGTGTTTCCCTAACATCTTTTCTAACCAAGTATGTATTTGCTTTAACACATGTCCACCACAGGTGATAATATGTACCAGAATTTTGATTACATTTCCAGCATTTACTAGACATATTTTTAAACATTTTTACTAATCTGACAGGTAGAAGATGCCATCTATAAAACATTTTATATAAGTTTTCTTTATAAGAAGTTGCCCTTGTCAATTTCTTTCCCAAAGATTTTGCCATTTCTCTAATTCTATATTGTATCCAAATTTTTTGCTCATATTATCATTGTTTCCTTTACTTGTTCGTCTTCCATTTTCAAATTCAATAAAAAGTTAGACAATTTCTTAATCAGTTTTTCATCAGAAGTCAACAACACCTGATCAAACATTGTCTGGTCTTTATAAAAACCATATATTTTAACATCTTTATCATACCTTGATTGCATTTGCAGTTGAGGCCACTATGATAAATCAATACCCTGATCTTCTAACTCTAATTTCTAATTCTAATTTCAGATCTGTATTCAGAATATCCT
>NW_015424483.1:0-1315 GCF_001527695.2 Protobothrops mucrosquamatus | reverse complement strand
CCTCCCATAAAGAAGCGTTTACAATTCCCTGGAGCCAGGCTCGTGTACCCTCCCGAGCCGCCAGTACTAGCCAGGAGGGGCACGGATCCAGTAAACATGTGGTTGCATTCAGCCTCCCCAAGATCCTGTCCACGTCCTCGGGAGCCACAGAGTCAAACTCCTCCCATACAACAGTCTCAAGACCTGCTCCCGTATCCTCGCCCGGGGCCACCCAGTCAGAGTCAAGGCCTTCTCGGATCCGAGTGACTTTGTCATGCAGATATTGCGCAAAGTCCTCGGCCCTCCCCTCCCCTTCAGTCAGACCTTCCAACTCCTTGTGAGATCTTTTTTTTTTTCCGCAAGAAGTTGCAAGGTCTGACTGAACTTTTTTTAGTTCCACAAATTCCCTTGAAAAAAGGTGCCGGAACGCCATTCCATGCATTTTATGACAGAAAAAGCCCTGGAAAAAACAGTGAGCATAATTGCAGCTATTTAAATTGTGTTGACAGAAAGGTGACACAGAATAAATACAAAATCTGTGTACTTTAACACATCATGTTAATAAAAGAATTCCTTCAAAGAGTTCTTAATGAGAACTGTGTTCCATTACTCTCTGCAAAATAGAAGCATGCTCATGTGAGGTAGGTTGATATTTTCTGGGCTCATTAAAATAAGGTATAACTGTGACAATAATCCCTTAGTTTTACAACATATTTGACTAGCTATATTCACTTAATACCAAAGAGGCTGCCAACCCCTGTATTAGGCCTTCACACATTGCAAGGAATTGTTTGCTTTTAATGCATTAATATATTTAGATGTATCAATATATTCTACTTCTCCCTACTCAACTGTGTAAGGACCATAAGAGTTGCATCAGACATCAGTTGCTTCTAATTAGCCATTGAGACAGGTTCAAGATTTGCTTATGTCACCTAAAATATGGCCCTAAACAGCTTGGAATGGGTGAAGTCTTATACATCTAAGATGATTGTGAGGAGATCTTCTGGGAGTGTTTTTGTTTAACAAAAAAGTAAAAAAAAAATTGTGGAGTGCCATCTGATGTTTACTTTCTCTGTGCTACACCTGATGTCAGGAATGCTTTCTCTGAACTTCATAAAGTTACATATTTTTTCCATCTGGCCTTACGTAGATGAACATTGGATTGACAGTTTTTCTACCTTTGTTTTCCTGTCCCTTGCCTTTGTCCTCTATATGGATTAGAGTGCATTTTAGTGCAGGCTTCAAGACACTGTTTTAGACAGGACTGCATAAAAATGTCAGCTTTCCGATAAATCAAAAACTACAAAGACATGGTAAAGCAGGAAGCAGCAGA
>NW_015424482.1:0-1315 GCF_001527695.2 Protobothrops mucrosquamatus | reverse complement strand
GAAGGAAGGAAGGAAGGGACAATGAGAGGGAGGGAAGGGAGGGAGGGAGGGAAGGAAAGGAAGGAAGGAAGGAAGGGACAATGAGAGGGAGGGAAGGGAGGGAGGGAGGGAAGGAAAGAAGGAAGGACTACTGTAATGCTCTCTACATGGGGCTCCCTTTGAGGAGCACCCGGAGGCTTCAAATGGTCCAGAATGCGGCCGCGCGGGCGGTGTTGGGAGGGACACGTCGCTCCCACGTAACGCCGCTGCTGCGCGAGCTGCACTGGTTGCCAGTGGCCTTCCGGGTACGCTTTAAGGTGTTAGTTACCACCTTTAAAGCGCTCCATGGCATCGGACCTGGATACCTCCGAGACCGCCTTCTGCCACAGACTCCCTCCCACAGACCGGTACGCTCCCACAGAGCGGGCCTCCTCAGGGTGCCGTCGGCCAAGCAGTGTAGGCTGGCGACCCCCAGGGGGAGGGCCTTCTCTGTGGGTGCCCCCACCCTCTGGAACGAACTACCCCCCGAGATCCGGACGATTCCGGATCTCCTAGCTTTCCGCCGCGCCCTCAAGACATGGCTTTTTCAGCAAGCGGGCCTGGCCTAGGGAGAATTTTAAATAGGGACAATTTTAATGATTTTAATAAGACACAGCGGCAAATATGTGTTTTTAATTGGTTTTTATTGGGGATAATGTTTTATACTGTTTTAATATGCTGTGAGCCGCCCTGAGTCCTGTGGGGAGAAGGGCGGCATATAAGTCCAATAATAAATAAAATAAATAAATAAATAAATAAAATAAAAGGAAGGAAGGAAGGAAGGAAGGGACAATGAGAGGGAGGGAGGGAGGGGAGGGAAGGGAAGGGAAGGGAAGGAAAGAAAGAAGGAAGGAAGGAAGGAAGGGACAATGAGGGAGGGAAGGAAGGAAAAGAAAATGAGGGAGGGAAGGAAGAAAGGAAGAAAGAAAGAAAGGAAGGGATAATGAGAGGGAGAGAAGGGAGGGAGGGAGGGACAATGAGAGGGAGGAAAGGAAGGAAGGAAGGGAGGGAGAGGGAGAGAAGGAAGGGACAAAGGGAAGGGAGGGACAATGAGGGAGAGAAGGGAGGGAGGGAGGGACAATGAGAGGGAGAGAAGGGACAATGAGAAGGAGGGAGGGAGGGAAGGGACAAAGGGAAGGGAGGGACAAAGAGAGAAGGAAGGGAGGGGAGGAAGGAAGGAAGGGACAAAGGGAAGGAAGGGAGGGAGGGAAGGAAGGGACAATGAGAGGGAGGGAGGGAAGGAAGGCGCCCACCCCAGTCCTCCCTCCCTCCACCAGAGACCCACGGATCCCCCCAT
>NW_015424481.1:0-1315 GCF_001527695.2 Protobothrops mucrosquamatus | reverse complement strand
AGGGCCACATCGCTGCGGTCTGCCTGGGTCGACAGAAGGTACAACCGAAGGAAGAATTGAATCTGAAAGGTACCAGGGTGCCCAGCCAAAACAGGGTGGGGTTCTGTGCAACACGCCGGAACATTTTAAGAATAGGCACACACAAACCCCTTAAAAAGAAATTAACACTTAAAGTGAAATTGCAGGGAATTCCATTATCTATGGAACTTGACACGGGGTCTGCCCTATCCATAATTTCCCTCAATACATTTCACAAAATCTGCAGCAGCAGTGGCCAGAAAGTTTCCCTAAGGCCCTCTAATGTAATCCTTATGGATTTCCAAAATTCTAAAGTGTGCGTTAAGGGGGAGGCCACCCTTAGTGTACAGTACAAGAATTTTGCAGGCCCCCTAGACGTGTTGGTTGTAGGGGGTGAACGAAGGAGTCTCATTGGACTCGATTGGTTTGAGGCCTTGGGAATTCAGGTAACTGGACTGAATAAATTGCAAACACAGACCCTTGCTGATGTATGCAAGGAGTTTGCAGATGTGTTCAGCTCTAAACTTGGGTCCTACACGGGACCTCCTGTTTCACTGAAGTTGGATCCAACGGTACAGCCCATCAGGGTTAAGCCTAGGAGGGTACCATTCGCTCTTAAGAGCAAGATTGACGCTGACCTGGACAAGTTGCTCCAGCAAGGCATTCTAGAGCCTGTAGATTCCAGCCCGTGGGAAACCCCCATTGTAACGCCTTTAAAGGCAAACGGGGACATCCGGATTTGTGCTGACTACAAATGCACTCTAAACAAGGCCCTACAGCAACATGCTTATCCTGTGCCTGTAGTGAGCCACATATTAGCTTCCCTGAAGGAAGGAAAATTTTTTGCTAAGCTTGATTTGGCTCAGGCTTATCAACAGCTGCCTGTTGATGAGGCTGCAGCTGAGGCCCAAACTATTGTCACCCATCATGGAGCTTTCAGGGTGAAGAGGTTACAGTTTGGGGTGAATGTCGCTCCTGGCATTTTTCAAAGTGTGATGGAAAACACCCTGAGGGGTATTCCTGGTGTTTGTCCTTATTTTGATGATGTTCTCATCGCAGGTGACTCTCCACAAGTGCTGGCTGAGCAGTTAAAGGCCATTTTGCTTCGTTTCCGGAAGGCAGGTCTTAAACTAAAACAGGACAAATGTAAGATTGGTGTCCAATCCACTGAATTCTTAGGGTTCAAGATTGATGCACAGGGTATTCACCCATCTGATGCTAAGCTCAAAGCTATTCAGAAGGCTCCAAGCCCCAAGTCTAGGGGCGAACTGCAAGCCTTTTTAGGTTTATTGAATTT
>NW_015424480.1:0-1315 GCF_001527695.2 Protobothrops mucrosquamatus | reverse complement strand
GTGAGGAAGGAGGAGAACCACCGCATGACAGTGCCTCCCACTCCCAACTCCCCCAAGCGCCGCAGCATGATACCGTGGTCCACGGTATCAAAAGCCACTGAGAGGTCCAAAAGAACTAGGACAGAGGAATAACCCCTGTCCCGGGCCCTCCAGAGATCATTCACCAATGTGACCAATGCCGTTTCCGTGCTGTATCCCGGCCTGAAGCCCGACTGGAGCGGGTCCAGATAGACTGTTTCCTCCAGGTGCCGAGGGAATTGCTGCACAACCACACTCTCAACAACCTTCGCCACAAAGCGAAGGTTGGAGACTGGGCGATAGTTAGCCAATACATCTGGATCCAGGGAAGGCTTCTTAAGGAGGGGCCTCACCACCTCCTCCTTTAAGGCTACGGGAAAGGCACCCTCCCGTAAAGAAGCGTTTGTAATTTCCTGGAGCCAGGCTCGTGTACCCTCCCAAGCCGCCAGTACCAGCCAGGAGGGGCACGGATCCAATAAACATGTGGTTGCATTCAGCCTCCCCAGGATCCTGTCCACGTCCTCGGGAGCCACAGAGTCAAACTCCTCCCATATAATAGTCTCAAGACCTGCTCCCGTCTCCTCCCCCGGGGCCACCCAGTTGGAGTCTAAACCCTCTCGGATCCGAGCGACTTTGTCATGCAGATATTGAGCAAAATCCTCAGCCCTCCCCACCATGGGGTCCCCCCCCTCAATTGAAGGAGAGAGCGGGTCACCCTGAAGAGGGTGGCTGGGCGGTTATCTGATGTCGCAATGAGGGTGGAGTAGTAATTAGACCTCGCCACCCTCATTGCCACAAGGTAGGATCTAACATGCATCCTTACCTGTGCTCGGTCGGATTCGGTTCGGGTAGCCCTCCAACTGCTCTCTAGGCGTCTTTTCCGGTGCTTCATCTCTCTCAGCTCCTCGGTAAACCAAGGAGCTAGTTGAGATCTGCGTCGGGTCAAAGGCCGCAACGGCACGACTCGGTCCAGTGCTGCGGCAGTGGCCACATCCCAGGCCGCCGCCAGATTTTCCGCCGAGTCGTGGACTAGATCCTCCGGATATGGCCCAAGCTCCGTCAGGAACCTCTCCGGGTCCATCAGGCACCTGGGACGGAACCATCTACGCGGTTCCGTCTCCCTGCGGCAGGGGGAAGCGGTCCGGAAATCCATCCTAAGGAGTGCATGATCTGACCATGACAAGGGCTCTATAACTACCTCCCCCATTTCCAGATCATTCTGCCACTGGCCAGAGACAAAAATTAGATCTAGTGTATGTCCTCCCGTGTGAGTGGGGGCATGAACTAATTGGGTCAA
>NW_015424479.1:0-1315 GCF_001527695.2 Protobothrops mucrosquamatus | reverse complement strand
GGCAGTGTTAGTACCAGAATGGGAGGGAAAAGTAGTGTGCCTAGCACACCACTTCAATGTATGTTAAAAGGTTTTGATCACTATTTCAATCACACCAAATATAAAGTGCCATATCCCCCAGTTTCTAAGGATAGGCTGCGTTTCCTGTGTGAAGATTGGTGGCCTCATTTAGATGTAGGCTGGCCCCCTGAGGGAACGTCTAATACCCAGCTTATTGATGATCTGACCTCACTGATTGCAGCTAATGAAGAAAATTATCCTAATCAATTCCAGTACATAGATCAGTGGGGGGATGCAGTAGCAGAAAGGGCAGATGATCTACTACAATGCCAGGCTGAAATGGTGCGTTTGTGTGTAGTTAGACCAAAAGGGAAAAAGTTGAAAGCAGTGGAGAAAAAATATAAGGATGTGAAGATCGCAGAAACAAAGCTGTTAGATTTAAGGAAGGAGGTTTTGGTAGAAGAAGAGGAAGCAGTGCTCCGGCCCCCTCCGTATGTGCCACAGCCGCCACCCCCACCTCAGCCTGTGGCAGCACCTCCTCTGTTTCAGCCTGGGGCAGGGGCTGCGGTACAGGCTGAAAGCGTGCAAGCAGTGGTGAGAAGAAGGGGGGGAAAGTCTGTGCCGACTGCTCCTAAGGAGGAAAAAGGAGGGGTGAGAGATCACCCTGGAGAGGAAGCTGAAGAGTTGTGTGAAGAGGGAAGTGAGGAGACTGAGATTGCAGTCTCGACGGGAGTAATGACCAGGTCTAAGGCAAGGAGAGGGGAGCTGCTTGCTCCCTTGAGACAGATGGATCAGCATGTAATGGATCAGCAGGGAGCTGCACAGATCAAATCCATTTTCCAATACGTTCCGTTCACCACCACAGATCTGTTGAATTGGAAGCAGCATTATGGTCCTTTAACTGTTAAGCCAACGGAAATGGCAGATTTGTTTCAGACCATTATGCAAACTCACAATCCCGGGCGATAATTGGCCAATACATCTGGGTCCAGGGAGGGCTTCTTAAGGAGGGGCCTCACCACCGCCTCCTTTAAGGCCGTGGGGAAGGCACCCTCCCCTAAAGAAGCGTTTACAATTCCCTGGAGCCAGGCTCGTGTACCCTCCCGGGCTGCCAGTACCAGCCAGGAGGGGCACGGATCCAGTAAACATGTGGTTGCATTCAGCCTCCCCAAGATCCTGTCCACGTCCTCAGGAGCCACAGAGTCAAACTCCTCCCATACAACAGTCTCAAGACCTGCTCCCGTATCCTCCCCCGGGGCCACCCAGTCAGAGTCCAGGCCTTCTCGGATCCGAGCGACTTTGTCATACAGATATT
>NW_015424478.1:0-1315 GCF_001527695.2 Protobothrops mucrosquamatus | reverse complement strand
CAAAAAACTAAGCAGTGGGAACTCAAGGTTACTGAGCCCAGACTTGATAATGATTTGGTGGGCCGATAACTGTGGAGAGAGCCTGCGTTTCATGCTAACTGGGGAATGTGATTTATGACTGTTAGTTGGAGGAGGGAATTGTGCTTTGCTACTTTGTGCCAAGGGGAGGGGAATTCAGTATTTGGCTTCAACTATGTAGTGCCGATATTATGCTTCTCGAATAAAAACTTCTTTAGGTAAACAATGCCTCCAAGTTCTTTTGAAGAGTTTCATCTGTCTGAACCATACTTGAGCAGAGACCCTATACCTCCCTTCCAACTCTGTTATTCTGTTAAAATCTAGCTATGTGGTTGCTGAGAGCCAACAATGGACTTGATGCAACATCATCAATAATTACTCCCAGATTTGCACTTTTTCAAATTTTGCAGTGCTATTTGCAGTTTCTCCAAGGAACCCTTCCAAGACCTCCAAGGTCCCTTCCAACTCCGTTATTCTGTATTGTAAATTATTTCTATATTTATTTAAATAATTATCTACTCTATCTACACTTAAAAAACCATATGGTATTCTGCATAAAGCTTATAGCAGACAAAAGTAAACAATATTAGCTATTTCCACAAAAAGGAAAGCTCCCCTTTTCCAAAAGGTAATATAAGGTGGTTGCCTCAACTAGTGGATTTGTGATGCCCCTCCCAAAATAGAGGTCCCAAAGATTGTGGGTTGCCACAAAGAATCCCAGGTAGTAGAGATTTGACCTGAAGGTACAATTTATAAGAAACCTTTCTATGCAAAGCCTGTAGAAATAATGGAATCGAATCCTGGTTTTTATTGTTTCTCCCAATTACATTTGAATGGGATAGCAATCTAGTAGATCTTGCTACAATAATTATCTTCATCTCTCATTCCACTGTCCTTATTGATACTGAACTTTGGTGGTATACGGAGATTGTATATATCTATATATCTATATCCTACAAATAAGAAATAAGGAAGTGTTGTAATTGTCCAAGAAATAATCCATTTGTAAAATAAATGTAATACATTATTTGGGGAATCCAAATTCAACTGGAAATACTATATATATATACATATATACATATATATATATATATATATATATATATATATATATATATATATATATATATATATATATATATATATATATATATATATATATATATATATATATATTTGTTTTCTGAGGTTTTCGCGGGTGTTTGTATGTAGGTCTTTGGTCATTCGGGTTCTCTCCCGCGTAAAATTGGAAGTGTCCTGGCAACGTTTCGACGAAGTCACATTCGTCATTCGAAGA
>NW_015424477.1:0-1315 GCF_001527695.2 Protobothrops mucrosquamatus | reverse complement strand
AGTACAGCTGCATGTATTCATTGTCACCCATTTAGCACTGCCCAAGGAGCACATGTAGCTTAAGAAATGCTACAGACATGGGCAACTATTGCTCCTGATCACCTGGATAGCTGAATTGTATACTCATTTATGAGGCCATTGTCACACCCCTGTAGACGTTTTGTATATAATTATGTGGATTGTGTGTATATGTTTACTTCTTTTCTGTCATGTTCTTATCATAAGCTAAAGAAGAAGAATAAACTGCATGATTTGGAGTTGATTGTTATTTCTCAAAACCCAATAGGAAGGAAATTCTATGTTGCCCTGTAAAGCTTCTTGACAAAAAGTGGACACAAAAGGAGCAAATAGAGTTACAAATTCCCCATCCTTTGGGAACATGGTAGAGATCAGCAAAAGTCAGCAAAAGGATTAAATTTTTTATGCTACCTACAAACTCTTCTCCAAATGTTTTTGATAATCATGTAAGACAACTACTCTATAACGGAAACCCCTAATTGGGATTCCTCATAGCATTTCATTCCACTTTATGTCTTTTTAGTTAAAAATAAATATTGATTATTCTTCTCGGCTAAAATTGCTAATTTATCCTCCTGTTCCTAAGTTCTGGAAATAAATAAATAAAACTGAAAAGTGCTTTTCGGGATTACATGCTGATTATTTGTCCACAGGAATTTTGGTATAAAAGGTAACTTGTGGGTGTTATACCCTTATATCTATATAAAAAGTAATTGTCAAGCAAAATCTCCAACAGACCAGCATTTTTTTAAAACCATCACTCAGCATATGAACACATGTAGATGAATGTGCAACACGTATGCTCTTCAAACACTGCAGTGGCCTCAGTAACTGTTAACACAGTGCTGGTATAATTTCACCTTGTCATAATATAAAATGACTTATTCATTTTCCCCCCTAACCTATAAAACAATTTTAAAAATAAGAAGAAGGGAGTGGTGTCTCTCCATTGCAACAAACATCCCAGCTAAGGGTGGATTGCAATCTTTTGTGGATATAATAATAATAATAATAATAATAATAATAATAATAATAATAATAATAATAATAATAATAATAATAATAATAATAATAATAATAATAATGATAATGATAATGATAAAGTTGGAAGGGACCTTGGAGGTCATCTAGTCCAACCCCCTGCTCAGGCAGGAAATCCTATACCATTTCAGACAAATGGCTGTCCAGTCTCTTCTTAAAAACTTCCAGTGTTGGAGCATTCACCGCTTCTGGAGGCAGGTTGTTCCACTGGTTAATTGTTCTAACTGTCAGGAAGTTTCTCCTTAGTTCTAGGTTG
>NW_015424476.1:0-1315 GCF_001527695.2 Protobothrops mucrosquamatus | reverse complement strand
CTCTCAGTGAGCGAGACGACAGGCGTCCCCATTATCGTCCACCACTGCAGCGATAGCTCGGGCTGCCTCCCTACTACCTAGACCAGCCTTAACTTTGAACCCAGTGCATTGCCAGAGCCCTGTCCATCATCAACGTCGAGCCAACCTTGACCATCACCGATACTATGCCAGCCATGACTGTTACCAACATCATGACAGCTCTGACCACAGCCAACACCACGTCAGCCCTGAATGCTAAAGTACGTCCCAGAGGGGGGAAATGCTTTGGTTGACACCCTATCGGGATTGCCTCAGTATAAAAGTCACCGTGAGGACATTGTGAACTCCATCATTCCACAATCACAGTCAATCTCTCAGATAACCCCAGGGAGACAACAACAAACAAACCCACTGAGCTAGACAGCCCATTAATGAAAAAGCTAAAGGAGGAATTGGAAACTGATTCCTGGTTTCAGGAAAACAAGACCATACTGACTTATCGAGATGGGCTAGCCTGCCAGAAACACTCAGAGTTCAGGCACTCCAGTGCAGCCGTGATACCAAACGGGCTGGCCATTTTGGATACCTTAAGACATTTGGTCCAGAGGCAGTTTTGGTGGCCAGGTTTGAAAAAAGACTTTGAAAATTTAATAAAGAGAAACTGAAACAAAATACAAACAAAAAAAGAAAAGGTATCTGTGGGTAAATTGCAAGGGAACAACTGATGTCATGCACATTATAATGAAGTAATGATCTAATGATGTAATTGGGGATACACAAAGGCCCAAGTGCACTGGATTCTGGAAAATTAGAGTGCAAGGTCCTTTCCCATGTGGTTCTCCTTCTCTAGACTCTGCTCACCATACTAGCATCCAATCTCTTGCACCCCTCGGATTGCTCCACTCCTGGCTGAGGCAGGAGCATCAACTTCCTTCTCCATGCAGTCCCAACATGGGTGCCCAGCAGTCTGCAAAAGAGACCTGGGGCAGGGCATTAAGAGTAGATGAGCATGGTCTCTTCAGAAGCTAAGAACAGGAGGAAATCAACATATGGCAGCTACGCTGAGTGGTATTGAAGGAGTGTCTCATTCAGCTCATTTGCCAATTGTATCCAAGCTCCTGTCTGCCTTCCCAATGCCCTTTGCAGTTCAAGGTAGGTCTACATCCAACTTTGGTGCCTCCACTCCATTGCCCAATATCTTCAGCTAAGCATGGCAATGTGGGCTGTGGATCTCCAGCAGTTGCAATCCTGAGGATCTTAAGGACATTGGGTTGGGAAAGATTGGGAAGGTCATCATCATCAACAACATTAGCATCATCATCTATAGATGTTAAGC
>NW_015424475.1:0-1315 GCF_001527695.2 Protobothrops mucrosquamatus | reverse complement strand
TCCAACAAGCGGGCCTGGCCTAGGGAGGATTTTAAATTGGGTTTCTTAGAAATTTTAATTACCACAACTTTAAAATATTGGTTTTAATTTGGTTTTATTCGGTGGGGTTTGTGGGTTTGTTTTTGTTTTTAAAAATGTTGTGAGCCGCCCTGAGTCCTTCGGGAGAAGGGCGGGATACAAATTGAATAAAATGAAAAAAAATGAAAAATGAAAAATCTATGAATTTGTTGTGAGAAATTCCCAACAAGCGTCGCCCCTTCTCTGCTTGCAATTAATAGAGAACAGTGAAAATTCTGCAGCAGGGTTTTGGATGGGTGAGAGTGAATACAGGTAGTCCTCAATTTATGACCACAGTTAGGACCAGAATTTCCATCACTAAGCAAGACAATTAAGTGTCTCAGTCTGATTCTATAACATTTTTGCTGTGGTTAAGTGAATCACTGCAGCTGATAATTAAATCACATGAACATTAACTGAATCCAGCTTCTGACTTTGTTTTGTCAGAAACTGACTAGGAATGTTGCAGAGGAAGATCACATGACCCTGGGATGCTGCAATCATTGTAAATACATGCTGGTTGCCAAGCACCCAAATTTTGATCAAGTGACCATGCAGATGTTGCAACGATCTTAAGTGCAAAGACCAGTTGTAAGTCACTTTTTTAGAGCTGTTGTAACTTCAAATGGTTGTAAGTCAAGGACTATCTGTAATGGAAGTTAACCTAGGTATGAAAACAATGGTGGGTTAGGAAAACTACTGAGCTGAATGGATGACTATTTATACCTGGTTTTGGTTAGGATTGTACTGACTGTGAAAGACTAAGCTTACAGTTTAGGGCAGGGGTGTCAAACTGCCAGCCCGCGGCCAGATGCGTCATGCCGAAACCACACCCATCCCAGCTCCGGCAATGGGGAAAAAGTCACAATACGTTGCGACACGTCACGTGACGTTGCGAGTTTGACACCCCTGGTTTAGGGACATAGATAAGATCATAGATAAGATCATAGGGACATAGATAAGATCATAGATAAGATATGTCCCTGGTTTAGGGACATAGATAAGATCAATATTTGGCATCGGAGCTTTGAAGCTCCGATGCCATGGAGCTTCAAAGCACTCCATGGCATCGGACCTGGATATCTCCGAGACCGCCTTCTGCCTCAGATTACCTCCCATCGGCCGGTACGCTCCCACAGAGTGGGTCTCCTCAGGGTGCCATCAGCCAGACAGTGCCGGCTGGCGACCCCCAGGGGGAGGGCCTTCTCGGTGGGAGCTCCCACCCTCTGGAACGAACTACCCCCAGAGATCCGGGTGA
>NW_015424474.1:0-1316 GCF_001527695.2 Protobothrops mucrosquamatus | reverse complement strand
TGATAAGAGCGGAGAAATAGTTGCGTTTCGCCGCTCTTATCGCTACTAGGTAAGTCCTCAAGTGGGACTTTACCAATTTCCGATCGGATTTGGAGCATGTGGCCCTCCAATTACTCTCTAGGCATCTCTTCCGACGCTTCATCACCCTCAGCTCCTCGGAAAACCAAGGAGCCAAGGTAGACCGGCATTGGGTGAGGGGCCGCAAAGGCACGACCCGGTCCAGGGCCCCCGCGGCCGCACCATTCCAGGCGGCCACCAGGTCCTCAGTCGAGCCGCGGGTCAAGGTCTCAGGTATTGGCCCAAGCTCCGTCTGGAACCTCTCAGGGTCCATCAGGCGCCTAGGGCGGAACCATTTTGTCACTTCTGGTTCCGCCTCCCCGCAGTGGGGCGTAGCGGTAGGAAAGGCCAGCTGAAGGAGAGAGTGATCTGACCATGACAGGGGCTCAACGACCATTTCCCCTAAACCATGATTACTCAGCCACTGGCCGGAGGCAAAAACTAAGTCCAGTGTGTGTCCCCCGGTGTGGGTAGGGACATCAACTAATTGGGTCAGGTGCATGGCCGTCATGGAGGCCATGAACTCCCGAGCCACCTCAGATGCTTCACCTAACGATGGCAGATTGAAATCCCCCATGACTAACAGTCTGGGGGTCTCAATCGCCATCTCGGCTATCACACTGAGTAGCTCGGGTAGGGCTGCTGATACATAGCGGGGAGCCAGGTATATATTATATAAGACTTCCAATGTGGTTATCCCCAACAGAAGCTCTGAAACACCCAAACCTACTGGATATAAATAAGATAATTAGATACAAGGAATTAGTAAATGATCAGGGAAATTTGAAAACAAAACAAGAATTGGAACAAGAGATAGGAAGAAAGATTGATTGGTGGACATTTACACAAAATCAGTCTAAATATACAGAGGACAAAAAAATATATGGAATACAAAAAGAGCCGCAAGAATTGGATAAAATTATACATGGAACAGAAATAAAATTAATTAGCAATTTATACAAATACCTATTGAAATATAAAATGGAAGACAAGGTTGTCAAAGACACAATGATTAGATGGGCAAAAAATTTCGGATATAATATAGAATTGGAGAAATGGGAAAAATATGGAAAATAAATATAAAATTGACTATGTCAGCGGCATTCAAGGAAAACCAGTTGAAGATGTTTTACAGATGGCATCTTCCACCAGCAAAGCTTGCCAAGATGTTCCAGAATAATTCGCCGACATGCTGGAAATGTAAAAAAGTACATGGAACATATTATCATTTATGGTGGACATGCCCAGTTGCAAAAAAA
>NW_015424473.1:0-1316 GCF_001527695.2 Protobothrops mucrosquamatus | reverse complement strand
GAGAGAGAGAGAGAGAGAGAGAGAGAGAGAGGAGTGTATGCAACATTTAAAAACAGATGAAATGGTTTGCAAAATTTAGGATGGAAGCAAATAAATGAAAACAAGGAAACACGTAAAACCCACCCTTAAAAAGGCACTGCCCAATGAATTGCAGGGTGGACTGGAAATGCCTCTTCTGATTTTTTTTTCCCCCATAGATTGCCAGAGGTATTTTTAATGCCAAACAGACCTTCAAAGGCTTTTGAGGGCCAGTGGCTGCTACTTATGATCTGTCAGCAACATGTCGTCTCATATAAAGGCAGAAGTCTCAAGTTCCAAAGGTATGTTGTGTGTCCTCTACAATCTCTATCCTGTCTTCCCCTAGGGACTCAGGCTAATGGATCTCAGGAGGAGGAGGAGGAGGAGGAGGAGGAGGAGGAGGAGGAGGGAGATGATGCCTACTATCAAAACTCCATTCTTCTGCATCTCTTTGGAGCAGGGGTGTCAAACTGCAGGCCGGATGCATCATAGCAAAACCACGCCCTCCCCATTGCCGGCAATGGCAAAAAAAGTCACAATACGTCGCGACACATCGTGTGACATTGTGAGTTTGACACCACTGCTTTGGAGGGAAGCTCTTGGTCCATCTCTTCGAGCCTGCAAAATCCTTCCCTACACTCACACTGCAGGAAGTACACTGGCCTCACCCATCAGTCTTCCTTCCCACCTCTCAGTGCCTCCTTCTCCTCCCTGCACTGATTTTAATAGCACCCCTGCTTACCACAATCAGCGTGTCCCGCCCAAAAAGGCTGTGTTTAACCACTCGTCAGGTGTGCCACGTGCCATAAAATGATCTCACTTTGATTCCGTCTAGCAGAACATCTCCTCCAAGGTCAATGCGAATTAATGCCAGATAGAAGTCAACGCACTTCAACTGGGGGGGGCTGAATTTAGGTCTCTAAAGGAAGGGGTCCCCAACCCCCGGTCCATGGACCGGTACCGGACTGCGGCATGCCAGCAACCGGTCCGCACAAACAAGCAAAGCCCCATCCGTGGGATGCAGGCAGTACACAAAACCACACACCCTCGTGGAAAAATCTCTCTCCACGGAACCAGTCCCTGGTGCCCAAAAGGTTGGGGACCTCTGTCTTAAGGGACATGGAGACCCCAAATTGATGAGGCATTTGACCCCACCCTCAGGCTCAGCCTGGCTATCTCCTACACTACAATAACCAACCAAGGGCATTTGGGATGCCCACAAACCAGGGATGTCCACGGGGTGTGTGGTTGGGATATGCCTGGTTTGTATGTGCTGACTTTCAATGTGGCTGCCATCA
>NW_015424472.1:0-1316 GCF_001527695.2 Protobothrops mucrosquamatus | reverse complement strand
TCTCTCCCTCCCTCCCTCCCTCTCCCTCTCTCCCTCTCCTTCTCCCTCTCTCCCTCTCTCCCTCTCCCTCTCTCTCTCTCTTTCTCTTTCTCCCTCCCTCCCTCTCCCTCTCTCCCTCTCCTTCTCCCTCTGTCCCTCTCCCTCTCCCCCCTCTCTCTCTTTCTCTCTCTCTCCCTCCCTCCCTTATGACCACAATTGAATCCAAAATTTCAGCTGGTATGCAAGAAAGTTGCTTGTTGAGTTTTGCCCCATTTTACGATCTTGCTTGCCATAGATGTTAACTGAGTCACTGCAGTTGTTAACGCAGTTGTTCTGTTGAGTAACACCGTTGTTAAATGAATCTGGCTTCTCCATTGACTTTGCTTGTCAGAAGGTCGCAAAAGGGAGAAGGCAACCGTCGTAAGTACATGCCAGTTGCCAAGCATTTAAATTGTGAGCATGTGACCGTAGGGATGCTGCAACAGCCGTTGTGTGTGGGAAACGGTCAAAAGTCACTTTTTTCAGTGCCCTTGTAACTTTGAACGGTCACATAATAATAATAATAATAATAATAATAATAATAATAATAATAATAATAATAATAATAATGATGATGATGATGATGATGATGATGATGATGATGATGATGATGATGATGATGATGATGATAAAGTTGGAAGGGACCTTGGAGGTCATCTAGTCCAACCCCCTGCTCAGGCAAGAAACCCTATACCATTTCGGATAAATGGCTGTCCAGTCTCTTCTTAAAAACTTCCAGTGTTGGAGCATTCACCGCTTCTGGAGGCAAGGAGTTCCACTGGTTAATTGTTCTAACTGTCAGGAAGTTTCTCCTTAGTTCTAGGTTGCTTCTCTCCTTGATTAGTTTCCATCCATTGCTTCTTGTCCTGCCTTCCGGCGCTTTGGAGAATAGCTTGACTCCCTCTTCTTTGGGGCAGCCCCTGAGATACTGGAACGCTGCTATCATGTCCCCCCTCGTCCTTCTCTTCGTTAGACTAGACATACCCAATTCCAGCAACCGTTCCTTGAACTCTTGTAAATTGAGGATTAACTATATTGAGTGATCATGACTCAGGGACTCCCTAAGCTATGAATGAGAGAAGTCAACATTTTAAGAATGCCAGAACCGAAGTTTATTTTGCTTTGTTTTGTTTTGTTTTTGCTATTTCTGCTCAGTTACTCTCTTAAGATATCAGTCTGCCAGCAATCCTTGTTCATGCTCAAACCTCTCAAGATGTCCATGTGTTTCAGCAAGTCGTAGCATCTGGCTGACCTTGTTTAGCAAGCCATTTTGAGACCCCTGCCAGGAAAAGGGCAAG
>NW_015424471.1:0-1316 GCF_001527695.2 Protobothrops mucrosquamatus | reverse complement strand
GGAAACTAATCAAGGAGAGAAGCAACCTAGAACTAAGGAGAAACTTCCTGACAGTTAGAACAATTAACCAGTGGAACAACCTGCCTCCAGAAGCGGTGAATGCTCCAACACTGGAAGTTTTTAAGAAGAGACTGGACAGCCATTTGTCTGAAATGGTATAGGGTTTCCTGCCTGAGCAGGGGGTTGGACTCGATGACCTTCAAGGTCCCTTCCAACTTTACTATTATTATTATTATTATTATTATTATTATTATTATTATTATTATTATTATTATTATTATTATTATTATTATTATTATTATTATTATTATTATTATTATTATTATTATTATTATGACAGAAATCCAGGCACACGGGGAGATATGCACCTCCAACAGATTTTACCTGTTGTCAAAATTGCTGTGGGTCTAAGAAGAGAATTAGGAGACAACTGCCATTATCTGGTACAGGTAATCCTTGACTGAAAACAGTTCGCTTAGTGACCGTTTGAAGTTACAACATGACTGAAAAAAGTGACTTATGACCATTTTCATACTGACATCCTTGGCAGAATCCCCATGGTCACGTGATCAAAATTCAGAGGCTTGGCAACTGACTGCTGCTGTGTCCCAGAGTCAGGCGATCACCTTTTGCAGCCTTTTGACAAGCAGTGTCAATTTTTTCTATCCTGCTCTGTGGAGTAGAGAGGTGGTCTCTGACAGAAGACCACCTGAAGAGACCAAAATCATTTGAAATGTGGATTTACAGGCGGCTGTTACGTATAAGCTGGGTTGACAAGATCAGAAATGAGGAAGTGATAACCTGCCTGGGAAAGCCAAGGGAAATCATCAAAACAATTAAAAAACGAAAATTAGAATATTTCGGACATGCGATGCGACACCCAGAAAAATATGGCATACTCCATTTAATCCTCCAGGGAAAGATTGAAGGCAAACGAGGTCCAGGCAGAAGAACACCGTGGCTTCAAAATCTAAGAGACTGGTTTGGACAAAACTCAGCAGCACTTTTTCGTGTGGCTGCTGATAAAAACAGGATCGCCAATAGGATCACCAACATCCGATAACGGATATGGCACAAGAAGAAGAAAAAGTCAATGGGGAAGCCAGGTTCACTTTATAACGGTGCTATTATTAATTTAACAAGTGCAGTGATTCACTTAAAAGTGGGCCAGAAAGATCATAAAACGGGGCAAAACTCACTTAACAACTGTCTCGCTTACCAACATAAATTTTGGGCTCAATTGTGGTCATAAGTCAAGGACTACCTGTGCAGGGGACAAATGCTATCGTTGCCCAAACGAGATGGCAAGAATCTAA
>NW_015424470.1:0-1316 GCF_001527695.2 Protobothrops mucrosquamatus | reverse complement strand
TCACCCGGATCTCTGGGGGTAGTTCGTTCCAGAGGGTGGGGGCTCCCACCGAGAAGGCCCTCCCCCTGGAGGTCGCCAGCCGGCACTGTCTGGCTGACGGCACCCTGAGGAGACCCACTCTGTGGGAGCGTACCGGCCGATGGGAGGTAATCTGCGGCAGAAGGCGGTCTCGGAGATATCCAGGTCCGATGCCATGGAGAGCTTTGAAGATGATAACCAACACCTTGAAGCGCACCCGGAAGGCTACCGGCAACCAGTGCAGCTCGCGCAGCAGCGGTGTTACATGGGAGCGACGAGTCCCTCCCAACACCGCCTGCGCGGCCGCATTCTAGACCAGTTGAAGCCTCCGGGTGCTCCTCAAGGGGAGCCCCATGTAGAGAGCATTACAGTAGTCCAGGCGGGAGGTGACGAGGGCATGGGTGACTGTGCGCAAGGCTTCCCGGTCCAGAAAAGGTCGCAACTGGTGTATCAGATAACAGCATATCTTTAACCTTGTTCAAATAAACCAGCTTTATATTCTTTCCCTTTACCTCTAAAAATCTGTTCAATCTCTTCAAATAATTTCCTAGCACTTTATTTCTTCTCGTTTCTTCTTTGCCCTTTCTCACAAGGTTCTTCAAAGCTTTAACAGGTGTCTGTTAAAAATATAGCCCAAAGTAGAAAGTCTATCCAGGTCACTCTCTTGGTTTATTGTATGTCCTTTTTAATTATGAAGACATCAGTTGGTTTCTTTTATATGTCCAGTGTAACATCTTCTTCCATGTCATTCTTCTAGCCTGTAAGTCCACATTCAACTCAGTCTCAATCTTTTCAGGTAAAACCTGTTCCTCTTCCATAGAATCTTTTAGGCATAGTCTGCCCACAGAGGAAGCTATCACTCTTGACATTGTTAATATTAACTTCTGACTTCATTTTTCAAAGCTATTTGTCAATATTTCCAGTGTTAGCATATTTTGTATCATTCTCTACCTGTTAGTCGAGTGTATGTGCTCTTCTCTTGTAGTTAAAAATCTTTAAAAATTGTATAACAAAGGGAACTTATTTTTTTCCCCAAAAAACCAAAACACAAGAATTTTCCAATTTTCCTTATAATTAATTCCAAGGTCTTATTTCAAATTTATCAAGACTCTTACTCCATTTGTAACTTTCTAAAATCAAAGTTTTAATCAATGTTTTGCTGTTTAGTTATTTTCTTTTCCAAAGTTTTTCAGCTTATTGTTAAACAATTCTTCATGAAGAATTGTAGGCAGACTTACCTGATGTTTACAGACTTGTCAATCCAAAGGTTTCTAATAGCTGAAAAGTAGTTAAAACCA
>NW_015424469.1:0-1316 GCF_001527695.2 Protobothrops mucrosquamatus | reverse complement strand
TCTTGATCATGTTAGACACACAAAGTCGTTTTATCTACTCCGGCAGACTGGGTGTGTGTGCTCGCACACTTGCGTGCCACGGAGAAGGGAATCACCGAAATTATCAGAATAAACTGTATAGAGAGAAGAGGCAGACTGTAGATGATTATAACTTTTGAAGGACCACACATTTTTATTTATCTTTAGTCTTTTTTTTTTTCTCTCGGCTCATGTTCAGAGCTGTTTGGGCACCATTTCTTTCCCAATGTATCAACATACCTTACAGCACAGTCAAAAAGCTCCATCAACAAAAACACCCAACGTTTAGAGCCCAATTCATCCAGAAATGAAGGGAGGAAAAATAGCCTTTTTATTTCATTTGATTATTTCTTTTTTTCCAGGACTTTAATGTCTTTTAATCCTGCCTGGTTCAGATTTTTGTCATTATTTATTACTTCCCAAACGACACACCAACTAGGTGCACCCATCCTAGTAAAGCCATAATGTGGTTTCTCTGGAGTCAAGTTTAGTATGAGGTGTGAACCCAGTCAGTTAGAACGGGCTCCCTAAAACATTTTAAGGTTCAATGAAATATTAGGAAAGGTTACTTACAAGGAAGAACTCGCCAGAGAAATTCAAGCTAAGTTCTTTTAATGGCTACTTCCAACCATCCTAGGATTTACAAGAATTTTACCCCTCCTGATGATCCAGAATCTCATAGCCACTAATTGGATGATGCACCACAGGTAATCCTCAATTTATGACCACAATTGGGATCAGAATTTCCGTTGCTAGGCAAGGCAGTTGCTTCTGATTTTATGATGGTTTTTTTTTGCCACGGCTATTAAGCAAATCACTGCGGTTGTTAAATGAACTATGCGGTCCTTAAGCAAATCCATGGACTTTACTTGTTGGAAAGCAGTTAGAAAGGTCTTAGATAGTGATCACATAACCCTAGGACACTTCAACTGTTGTAAATACTGGTTGCCAAGCACTAAAAATTTTGATCACATGATCACGAGGATGCTGTGATCGTTATAAGTGCAAGGACCAGTTGTAAGTCACTTCTTTCAGAGATGTTGCAATTTTGAATGGCCATTAAATGAATGGTTGCAAGTTGAGACTACCTATATCAGTATTTATTTATTTTATTTATTATTTAAATTTATATACCGCCCTATCTCCCTTACGGGACTCAGGGCGGTGAACAGGCAATAATAAAAATCACAATAAATATTGAATAAAAAGCCTGCTCTAAAATACCCCATATAAAACCCCTAGCAAAGCCCAATCAAAACTACGCCAGGCCGGCCGCATGGAATAGATGGGTTTTCAAG
>NW_015424468.1:0-1316 GCF_001527695.2 Protobothrops mucrosquamatus | reverse complement strand
GAGATCAGGCAATCATTTGTCTGAAATGATATAGGGTTTCCTGCCTGAGCAGGGGGTTACACTAGAAGACCTCCAAGGTCCCTTCCAACTCTGTTATTCTGTTATTCATGACCCAAATAGCGTGGAGTGTCCACCATCAGAAGAATGAGATGGATGAATTATTGCAATTTAGTGAGGAGTATTTATGCCCAATCCCACCGTACTCCCTCACACCACATTTATGGGAAACTCAAATATGGATACTCTCAATTCTTTAGGAATTCTTTTGTAAAACTCTTAAATGGCTTTATTTCAGCTCCCCTCTTATTTCAGAGCATGCACAGTCTTATTGCATGAGATAACCCAGGAGTAAACACAGTAAACAGTGGTCTATATTAAATGGTGATTTATTTTACGCTATCTATTATATCATACACCAGGAACAATATACACACATGTGCTGATACAGCATTATATGTTCTAATTTTGGATAGAGCATGAATTGTGTGAATTCCCAGTTCAGCTTTAACTGCTGCAGCAGATGTTCTTCGATCTATGTCCAAAATACATCTCAGGTGCTGGGACTTGTGTTTGTTCTAGTGTTATAATTGGGTATATACCCCAAACTTCTGCTCCATACAAAAGAATAGGAGTAACATTAGCTTTATATACTCTGATTAATGGAACAAGGGACCCTGGATAACTATGATTTTTTTAATTTAAGCAGTAGGTTCAAACAAACCTTTGCTCTAAGTGTGCTCTGTTGATGATGGCAAGCCCAAGATCCGGTCTTGGAAAATGTTATGCCTAAGTATACAAATTGTTCAATTGGTTCGCCATCTAATTGCCATCTATGTCTCTCATGATGTTTTTGAAACACCATGATTTTTGATTTAGATTTACTGATTGTTAGGGAGTTTTCCTGGCAATAGGAGTTAAAACCTCTTAATAGCCTATGCAATCATACTTGTGAATACGATAATAGGATGATATCATCAGCATAGAGCAAGCTATTATAATATGTATTTAGAATCATCGGCATATGTACCATAGAATTCTTCATTAACCCTGGCAGGTGATTAATGTATAGATTAAATCATAATAGGGCCAGGATACACCCTTGTCTTACCCCTTTATATGTGTGAATCCTGTTAGTCAGGGCCCCATTAATCCCATACCATACCTTCAAACAGGTACTAGTGTAAAGGGCTTTAATCAAAGCTAGCAATCTAGGTACTATTTTAAGAGATGTCAATTTACTCCATAGTACTTCTCTGTTTACAGTATCAAATGCTGCTGTAAGATCTATAAAAGCAGCAAACAGGGGTCTCCTCTTA
>NW_015424467.1:0-1316 GCF_001527695.2 Protobothrops mucrosquamatus | reverse complement strand
ACTTTTCCTGTTGAACATTTCCTACCATACTGCCTTCACACTAATGCAACATCTTGTCAGGAGAATTGATTTCTACCTAAATTTTCCATTTCTTAATTTATCTTTATACCTGTTCATTCTGCATTAAGCAATTCCTCGCTTTCCCAAGTGTTTAAACCAATCAAATATTTGTACTTGATTAGAATGCTTCTCTTCAGACGGTGCTTAGCCAAACTTTACATATTTATTTAGCTCTTTTAATCTTCTTTATAGGCAAATCCCAACTGTTTTGTAATTATTTTGTTGTTCTTCTTTGATCTTTTTTTTCTGGTTTCTATCTCTCTGAAAATGAGTTGGCCAGATTTATATGCATATGGATGATGGTTTTCTTTCTTTTTCTTAAAAGGACACTCAGTGAAGAAAAGGTTGAATGCATCTTCATATTGATCATTGAAACTAGTCTTAGTATTTTATTTGGAGGACACTGTTTTTGCATTTGTTGCAATATGTGTTCTGTTATTGTGAAAAGAAGGCAAGGAAGTACCTGTTTTAGAAATCTATTTTATACCCGCTCCTTTTTTGGGGGGGGGGGTGTCAGGGAGCAACAGTCTATTTCTTAATAAAAGCTTTCTTCAAAATACCTTTTACAGAATATCTATTACATTGCAGGACATTCTGAAAGCTGTAGTCCAAACACATTTGGACAGCACAAAGTTGGGAAATCTGATCTATCAGATTGATATAAAGTGATTTGAAACCAAGGAAAAGCCTGCTTGATCAGTCCAGAATTCTGTTTAATCCTGCCTGTTGTTTTCTATCACGATCGGTCAGATGTTTCTGGGAAGCTGATAAACAGGATATAAATAGAGTTATCTCTTCCATATTTTCCTCCAACAGCTTGCATTTGGAAGCACCCTGCACTGATTTTTAAAACAAGAATTTAGTGACTCTGGCTAGTAAGTGCATTTCTTTCTTTTTTAAAAAATCTCACCTTACTTCTATCTATAGTTGGATAATAAAGTTCATAGTTCCCAATTACTGCTTAACTTCAACAGGAACCCTGCGTCATGTAATTTTAAATTTTATCATGTGGGCATAACACATCATCGTCCGCTTATGTCTAAATCTAATCTCCATTTATATATATATATATATGTTCGAAGGGTCACAAGCAGTGAGACCACCAGGAGATTAAAAAGTTACAAAAATTTATTGCTATTAAAACATTAAAACACCTAGCTTTCGCCGGCCTCCTGCCGGCTTCGTCAGGGTGACTAGCCATCAGTGGGGTAGCTGTTTTTATAGGAGCGGTGCCTTTTGCACCCGGCTCCTAGATC
>NW_015424466.1:0-1316 GCF_001527695.2 Protobothrops mucrosquamatus | reverse complement strand
TCGTTTCTTTCCTTCCCTCTCTTCCTCCCTTCATTTTCATTTTTCTTTCCTTCCTTCCTTCCTTCCTTCCTTCCTTCCTCTAGTTTCCTTCCTTTCTTCCCTCTCTCCCTCCCTTCGCTTTCACCTTTCTTTCTTTCTTTTTCTTCCCTCCTTCCCTTCCTTCCTTCCTCTAGTTTCTTTCCTTTCCTCTCTCCCTCCCTCCCTCCCTTCATTTTCATTTTTCTTTTCTTTCTTTCTTCCCTCTCCCTCCCTCCCTTCGCTTTCATCTTTCTTTCTTTTTTTTCTTCCCTCCTTCCTTCCTTCCTTCCTCTAGTTTCTTTCCTTTCCTCTCTCCCTCCCTTCATTTTCATTTTTCTTTCCTTCCTTCCTTCCTCCCTCCCTCTAGTTTTTCTTTCCTTCCTTCCCCCTCCCTCCCTTCCCCTAGTTTCTTTCCTTCCCTCTCTTCCTCCCTTCACTTTCATTTTTCTTTCTTTCCTTCCTTCCTTCCTTCCTTCCTTCCTTCCCTCTAGTTTCCTTCCTTCCTTCCCTCTCTCCCTCCCTTCGCTTTCATCTTTCTTTCTTTCTTTCTTTCTTTCTTTTTCTTCCCTCCTTCCCTCCCTTCCTTCCTCTATTTTCTTTCTTTTCCTCCCTCTCCCTTCACTTTCATTTCTTTCTTTCTTTCTTTTTCTTTCTTCCTTCGTTCCTTCCTTGCTTCCTTCCTTCCCTCTCTCTCCCTCCCTTCACTTTCATCTTTCTTTCTTTCTTTCTTTCTTTCTTTCTTTTTCTTTCTTTCTTTCTTTCTTTTTCTTTTTTTTTTTCTTTTTTTCTTTCTTTCTTTCTTTCTTTCTTTCTTCTTCCCTCCCTTCCTTCCTCTAGTTTCTTTCCTTTCCTCTCTCTCTCCCTTCACTTTCATTTCTTTCTTTCTCTTTCTTTCTTTCTTTCTTTCTTTCTTTCTTTCTTTTCCTTCCTTCCTTCCTTCCTTCAGTTCTCTTCCTCTTTCCCTTTCCCTTTCCCTCCTTTCCTTCTTTTTTCTCTTCCTCCCTTTGTCTCTTCCTCCCTTCCTCCAATTTAGAGAGTCACCCACGTCACATACTTCATACAGAGCCCGTTGAAACATTTCATATAGAGCCACTTTGGCTAGTGGATAAAGCCCCCTGGCTAGAAAGTGGGAGACCCACCTTAGCCCTGAAAGTCAGATGAGTGATTTTATAAGAATTTATAAATGTATACGAATTAACCACACACTCTGCAGTGCCGGAAGCCTGAAAAAAAAAATCTGAAGGAAGGCCGACAGTTTTGAGATTCCTCATTGAAACCGTGAAATCCTGCAACGGAAC
>NW_015424465.1:0-1316 GCF_001527695.2 Protobothrops mucrosquamatus | reverse complement strand
TTTGTTGGCTCGAGCACGATGGGATTACGGGGTGGGGGGGTCGGGCCGCTGCCACAGGGCGGCTCGGCGAGTTCCTCCTCTCCTCCTTCGTGCACGATCGAGTGACTATCTTTCTGGGGCCCTCTTCCTCCCTACTGACCTTCGTGCTTCCCCCTCTTTCTTCACTGATCGTGTCTCCCACCCCTTTCACCTCTCCCTTACCTTCATTCCCTTCGTCAGCCTCCTTCTCCTCACCCCCGTATCCACCCCTCCTGGCAATGCCATCCTGTCTGGGTCATTTCCTCCCCCTTTCTTGTCTACCATTCCTAGCTCGGTCGCTGGCTCCCGGGGGTCTGCTCCATGTTTTTTGTTGGCTCGAGCACGACGGGATTACGGGGTGGGGGGGTCGGGCTGCTGCCCCGGGGACGCTGGTGTAAGGTGGCGCCCACCAACGAGGCGATGATGGGGAAGCGGGGCTGCCGAACATCCCCGGCTGGGGCCAGTGACAGCAGCGCGGAGGGTGGGCGCAACGACCCGGCAGAGACCGAACCATACGGGGACGACAGGACGGAGGCCGATAAGGAGGGAGGGGAGCCCAGGAGGAGGGTTACTCGATTGCGCATGAGAGAGGAGGGGAGGATCCCTCTGAGCCACCCGGTGACCCGACCACCCCACTCCGCAGCGCCGTTGTGCTCGAGCCAACGGGTAGCACGGGGCAACCCCCTGGGAGCCAGTGACTGAGCTAGGAACGGCAGACAGGAAGGGGGGAGGGGGGCTGACAAGGAGAATGATGGGAAGGGAGAGGTGAAAGGGGTGGGAGACATGATCAGCGAAGAAAGAGGGGGAAGCACGAAGGTCGGTAGGGAGGAAGAGGGCCCCAGAAAGATAGTCACTTGATCGCGCACGAAGGAGGAGAGGAGGAACTCGCCGAGCCGCCCTGTGGCAGCGGCCCGACCCCCCCACCCCGTAATCCCATCGTGCTCGAGCCAACAAAAAACACGGAGCAGCCCCCCGGGAGCCAGCGACCGAGCTAGGAATGGTAGACAAGAAAGGGGGAGGAAATGACCCGGACAGGATGGCATTGCCAGGAGGGGTGGATACGGGGGTGAGGAGAAGGAGGCTGACGAAGGGAATGAAGGGAAGGAGGAGGCGAAGGGGGAGAATGAATCTAGCCGGCCCAGGTGGGGTGAGTGGAAGGAAGACGGGGGTGGGTTGCTGAGAGGCACAGGAGATACGGGAGACGTGATCAGAGAAAAAAGGGGGGGAAGCACCCGTACGAACGGCAGCAAGGTGGCTGGGACCAGATGGACCCCAGGAAAGGGAATAGGCACCCCGAG
>NW_015424464.1:0-1316 GCF_001527695.2 Protobothrops mucrosquamatus | reverse complement strand
GTATTACAGATATCGTCGCAGGATGGAAGCAGTTCCTAGTAAGGCCGCCTTTTGCAATTGACTAATAGCAAATTTGTCAATGCCAATGGTGTTCAAGTGGTGCTCCAGTTGTTTTGGGATTGCACCCAAGGCGCCTATTACTATTGGTACTACCTTTGCTTGCTTTTGCCACAGTCTTTCTATTTCTATTTGTAGGTCTTTGTATGTTGTTATCCTCTCCAGTTCTTTCTCATCTATTCTGCTGTCTCCAGGCACTGCCACGTCCACTATCCAGACTTTTTTGTCTTTCTTATCGACAATTGTTAAGTCTGGGGTTTTTTATTATTATTTATTTATTTATTTATTTATTTATTTATTTATTTATTTATTTATTTATTTATTTTTGTTGTTGTTGTTGTTGTGGTGGTGGTGGTGGTGGTGGTGGTGGTGGTGGTGGTGGTGGTTCTACTCTATCTGTCCTTCAAGGAGTTCCTGACAATTGTACATGTTTGATTCTTCTCTCCTTAGCAGCTTACAAGATGGTTTTTCTAGTTCCTAAGCAGCAAATTAAACAGGTGCTGTTTAATTGTTTACATTTATTCAGATGTTGGTTTGACCCAGCTTGATGAATAAGATCAAGCAAAATTGATTCCACACTTTGATTCCAAACATCAAATTGGTCTGAACTGATCTGATTTTCTGAAGCATTTTTAAGGGGATTTGTGTCCCCACGAAATCCCTTCCAAAAAGCTTTACATCACAAATAGCTTTTCGTTTACCCCGTAGCATTGTTTCAAGATTAAGGAGCCAGAGAAAGGAAGAAAGGGAAGAGCAGAACGGTAATAAAATTGTGTTTGATCACTGAAGCCAACACGGAAATTTCCCCCACTCTATTTTTACTGTCTGTGTGTTCAAGAATATTTCATTACTTCTGGTTCCTTTGAAGTAAGGACACATATAAATTACCAGCAAAGCTATCACTAGCAGTTGTGACATTTCGTTAGAGTTTAATTACATGAATCATAAAATATTGCTACAATTTTCCAAACTGTTAAAGCTTAATTAATATGAACCCACAGGGACCACCTTGATAGTTGATAAGACATTGTGATTCTGTACCCCAGCCACTGTAGTTCATGGGGGGGGGGGCGTGTGGAGAGAAAAGAAAAACCATCTTTATAATTTGCTAAGAGTGATCAATTATTAGGACTGAAACCCGACAAATTCATTTAATATAAATGAGGTTGGTAGGAGATTTGAGTAATTCTTTTTAATTACCTCTACATGCTCCCTCCCAACAGTTTGACAAAGGGAACTGTTCTCCTTCTGCCTCTGTG
>NW_015424463.1:0-1316 GCF_001527695.2 Protobothrops mucrosquamatus | reverse complement strand
CTGACAGCACCCATGACAGCACGCGTTTGAGCGTGTGATCAGTGGCAGTTTCAGCAGCCACATCCCTAGCATTGAGGGGACACTCAGGCAACTCCTGAATGGACAATATGTGTACAGCAGGAGCGGGATCAGGCTCCACAGTAGGCAATGGCAGCCTACTCAATGCATCTGCATGACCCATTTCCTTGCCAGGCTTGTGGACCAGTGAATAGTCATAAGCTGACAGAAAGATGGACCAACACAGCATACGAGGGGACAGGATGTGAGGTGTTTGTTTGGATGTAGTGAATAACCCCAGCAAAGGCTTGTGGTCAGTAAAGACCGTAAAATGGCGGCCATAGATAAAGTCATGGAACTTTTTAATTCCAGCTACAAGAGCCAAAGCCTCCCTATCAATTTGAGCATAGTTGCGCTCAGCAGCAGATAAAGTCCTAGAATAATAAGCCACAGGGACCTGAGTCCCATCAGCCGTCAGATGGCTAAGTACAGCACCCACACCGTAGGGGGAGGCATCACAAGCCAGACACACAGGCAACTGCTCATTAAAATGAGCCAACACCGCATTGGATGTAAGCAAGGCTTTAACCTCATTGAAACTGGCCTCATGGACTTTGGTCCAGCGCCAACAAGCATTTTTGTCTAGAAGTCTGTGCAAAGGTTCAGCAATAGTAGCTTTATGAGGTAGAAAAGCATGATAAAAGTTCAGTAAACCCAAAAAGGCTTGCAATTCGCCCTTAGACTTGGGGCTTGGAGCCTTCTGAATAGCTTTGAGTTTAGCATCAGACAGGTGGATACCCTGAGCATCTATCCTGAATCCCAGGAAATCAGTGGAGTGCACACCAATCTTACATTTGTCCTGTTTTAATTTAAGACCTGCTCTTCGGAAACGAAGCAAAACAGCCCTTAACCTCTCAGCCAGCATTTGTGGAGAGTCTCCAGCGATGAGAACGTCATCAAAATAAGGACACACGCCAGGAATACCCCTCAGGGTGTTTTCCATTACACTCTGAAAAATGCCAGGAGCGACATTCACCCCAAACTGTAACCTCTGCACCTTGAAAGCCCCCCGATGGGTGACAATAGTTTGGGCCTCAGCTGCTGCATCATCAACAGGCATCTGTTGATATGCTTGAGCCAGATCAAGCTTAGCAAAAAATTTTCCCTCCTTGAGAGAAGCCAGAATGTGGCTCACTACAGGCACAGGATAAGCATGTTGCTGTAGGGCCTTGTTTAGTGTGCACTTGTAGTCAGCACAAATCCGAATGTCCCCGCTTGCCTTTAAAGGCGTTACAATGGGGGTTTCCCACGGGCTGGAA
>NW_015424462.1:0-1316 GCF_001527695.2 Protobothrops mucrosquamatus | reverse complement strand
ATGAAGAGCCTGGCCCCTCCAGTCGTGTTTCTGATGAAGCTCAGCTGTGTGAGGAGCATGAGTCAGATTCGGAAGGCTCACACCTGGATTTGCTAATTGATGCTCGCAGACGTCGTCAGGTAGCGAGAGAAAAACAACAGCAGTCAATGCGACAACTCCAAAGTAAAAGGAGAAGGCAATGAGAGGCAACGCCCTGGGACTGCTGTATAAAAAGGGGAGGTGTGGGCGTTGCTGGTTGCCGAAGGCAACCATTTGCAAAGTGCTTCTTGGAATCCTGGTCTGTTCGTCTTGTTTGCAACGTGTTCCTGTGGACTATTTCCTTCCTTTTGCTGTTTGTGTTTTGGACTTATTGACAGGTTTGTCACCCAAATAAAAGGGATTTTGTTTTGTTTTAAAGTCTCCAGCCTATAGTATCAGCAGGGGTTTGGTCCTTGTGCCTCTAACAAGGACAGCAATAGGCTGGGATAGAACAGAAACTATGCACCAGGGACAGGATCTGTGGAGAGAGGTTTTTCCATGGACCGGAGGGGGCATGGTTTTGTGTGTTGCCTGCATCCCATAGATGGGGCTTTGCTTGTTTGTGTGGACTGGTTGCTGGCATGCTGCAGCCCGGTATTGGTCCACGGACCGGGGGTGGGGGACCCCTGTGCTAGACCTATTTATCCCATATCTAAGCTGCAAAAATCAATTTCACCACTAGATGGCAGCAAAAAATATGAAAACTCTCTTTTTTGCTGCCATCTAGGGATGAAATGGCTATTTTCCAAACTCAGATATGATAGCCCTAGATCAGGGGTAGGCAACCTTGGCTCTTTTATGACTCGTGGACTTCAACTCCCAGAATTCCTGAACCAGCCATGCTGACTCAGAAATTCTGGGAGTCCACAAGTCATAAAAGAGCCAAGGTTGCCTACCCCTGCCCTAGATCAAGCAAAGAGCATGAGAAGAATATTTATTTTATTTATTTATTTATTATTCGAATTTATATCCCGCCCTTCTCCTTGCGGACTCAGGGCGGCTGACAATCAATTAAAAACACCGATAACAATCACAAAATTAAAATTAAAATGAAATATTTAAATTGTCTGATTAAAATATGATTAAAAACCCCTCTAAGAACCCCTCTTAAAAATTACCCTAGGCCAGTCCCGCTTGTTGGAATAGCCATGTCTTGAGGGCGCGGCGGAAGGAAGGGAGATCAGGGATCACCCTGATCTCTGGGGGTAGCTCATTCCAGAGGGTGGGAGCTCCCACAGAGAAGGCCCTCCCCCTTGGGGTCGCCAGCCGGCACTGTCTGGCCGACGGCACCCTGAGGA
>NW_015424461.1:0-1316 GCF_001527695.2 Protobothrops mucrosquamatus | reverse complement strand
CAACTCCCATAATTCTCATCGGGATATTGATTGGAAATGATGGGAGCTAAACCATAACACATTCCCAAGTTGCTTTCCAGAGAAACAGGGAGAAACTCTCTTGTATCTTACTAAGGTTTGCCAACATTAGATACAGAAGAGTCAGAGACAGATTTTCTGCTCAGAGGAAATTCCGAAAATCAGGCAATTTCTTCCTCTAGGCTGGCATATTTTCTCCTTGACAGAGGTTCTCAAATCTACAGATGAGCTCTCAGGAAGTTGCTGAATGAAAATTTCTGGAAGGATCACTAAGATAAGCATGCTGACAGTTTTAGTCCAGCAATCTCTGGTGGGCCAAATGTTTCCTGACCCTAGTTCAGAATCTCAGGTTGGGAACCCCTCTTCTCTCCCAAGTTTCCCTTTATTCTTTCTAACCCAATGAAATGATGGAAAGAAATTAAGGGGATGGAGACCCTGTCAATCTATTCGTCTAGAAGAAGTGTAACTGAATGAATTTGGTTTGGGGGCGGAGAAAATGAACAAAAGGATCATCACATTTTTAAATGGACCAGATCTGATGGGAGTTTTAGAGAAAAATATTTCAGGAAAAAAATCCTCAAAATATTATGTTGTGATCTATAATAATAATAATAATAATAATAATAATAATAATAATAATAATAATAAAGTTGGAAGGGACCTTGGAGGTCATCTAGTCCAACCCCCTGCTCAGGTAAGAAACCCTATACCATTTCAGCTGTCCAGTCTCTTCTTATAAACTTCCAGTGTTGGAGCATTCACCGCTTCTGGAGGTAGGTTGTTCCACTGGTTAATTGTTCTCACTGTCAGGAAGTTTCTCCTTAGTTCTAGGTTGCTTCTCTCCTTGATTAGTTTCCACCCGTTGCTTCTTGTCTTGCCTTCAGGTGCTTTGGAGAATAGCTTGACTCCCTCTTCTTTGTGGCAGCCCCTGAGATATTGGAACACTGCTATCATGTCCCCCCTCGTCCTTCTCTTCATTAAACTAGACATATCCAATTCCAGCAGCTGTTCCTTATATGCTTTAGCCTCCAGTCCCCTAATCATCTTTGTTGCTCTTCTCTGTACTCTTTCTAGGGTCTCAACATCTTTTTTACATCGTAGTGACCAAAACTGGATGCAGTATTCCAAGTGTGGCCTTACCAAGGCATTGTAAAGTGGTATTAACACTTCACGTGATCTTGATTCTATCCCTCTGTTAATGCAGCCTAGCACTGTGTTGGCCTTTTTGGCAGCTGCAGCACACTGCTGGCTCATATTTAGGTGATTGTCCACTAGGACTCCGAGGTCCCTCTCACAGT
>NW_015424460.1:0-1316 GCF_001527695.2 Protobothrops mucrosquamatus | reverse complement strand
AGGAAGTTTCTCCTTAGTTCTAAGTTGCTTCTCTCCTTGATCAGTTTCCACCCATTGCTTCTCATCCTGCCTTCAGGCGCCTTGGAGAATAGCTTGACTCCCTCTTCTTTGTGGCAGCCCCTGAGATATTGGAACACTGCTATCATGTCCCCCCTCATCCTTCTCTTCGTTAAACTAGACATACCCAATTCCAGCAACCATTCCTTATATGTTTTAGCCTGACATGGGCAGTGGGTTGGACTAGAAGTCCTCCAAGGTCCCTTTCAACCTTATTATTCTATCTTCTATGTTTTTGAAGCAAACATGGCACATTGTCATTAGTTTTCTTGTCTTCCAATATATTTTGGTCAAGACTCTCTCACATGGAAGCCTTTGCTTTTGGGGTTCTAACCTAGAAGCTTTTATGTTTTAAGCATGTGTGTGGTTCTCATGGAGATCACTATTCACTGCCATTACAGACCTGACTTTAGAAAGAGGACGTTCTGCTCATTACTGCACTCGTGGTGAGCTGCACATCTTTGAAACTGTGATGGTAATTGGGAAATAACTTGGGAGGCTAGCAGCAAGAATGTGGATGGGGCAAGAGGCTCAGAAGTGACCTTCCTTAGTTTCTCAGGCATGCAAGGGGAGAGGAGAAGAAATGTATCTTCAGATATACTTGCATGATTTTGTTAGTGTAACCTTACTATAAAATAGAATTAGCTCATCTGACCATATTTCCTATCTGATTTAACTTACAAGACTGACAGTAACACCTCAAGGAATTTTCTTTATAACACAAAGAACATAACAGATTTCTTTTATATCCTAAATAAAGTTATAGCATTTTCAGGGGTTTTGAGGGCTACACAACTTAGGGCTGATCAAGAATTTTATAGACTTCCTTTTCCCTAGTTTTCAAAACTTTATTATGACTGCTTGGCATGATCTATTCTGGGTTCCTTGTTTGGTTATTCCCAACATCCCAGATTAGATTGTTGGTTATCATTTCTAGTATTTGTGCACAAAATCTAATTAAGAGGGCTGCACAAAGTTTCAGAAGGGTGTTTTTCTTTGATGATATTTCACAAAGCAAAGCATTACATTCTCTTCCTGTTTCCATTAGCGATAATAATAATAATAATAATAATAATAATAATAATAATAAAGTTGGAAGGGACCTTGGAGGTCATCAAGTCCAACCCCCTGCTCAGGCAGGTAACTCTATAGCAAACCAAAGGTGCTCTGGAAGAACCACAGGAAGTGTTACATTTTATGAGACTTGAAGGCTAACAAGCACAGATTCAAGAACACAGGTCTTTGATAAACTAGCTCTC
>NW_015424459.1:0-1316 GCF_001527695.2 Protobothrops mucrosquamatus | reverse complement strand
AGGAGGAGGAGGAGGAGGAGGAGGAGGAGGACTGTGGGATCCTTGGTGCTCTCTGAGCCTGGTTGTTTTCTTGCAGACATTTCATGATCCAACTAGGGAACATCATCAGTGCTAGAAAGAATGGGGTTTGCAGTGGGGAGGAGGAGGAGGAGGAGGAGGAGGACGACGACGACGACGACGACGACTGTGGGGCCCTTAATGCTATCCAAGGTCGATTGTCTTCCTGCAGACATTTCATGCCCCAACTAAGTAACATCATCAGTACTGGGAGGGAGGTGAGTTTCTTAGAAATTCTTCGAAACCAGCTGAGCTTCAGCTTTCACCAAACAAAATTTGTGACCAATTCTAAAGAGTTTCGGGGAATTAACCGAATCAACCCAACCTATTGAGGTCTCTTCAAAGGACGGATATGCGCAATGAATCCTAAAAAAAGAAAAAAAATAATAATTAAGGCCAGTTGCCGCATTGTGACCTTCTTAAAAGTCTCAACAGACTTTTGAGGCGTCACAATGTTGCAGCTGCTCCTGATTTTTTTCACTCTTATGGAATTTTTGTGTTGGGAACTTTTAGCAGAAATTTAAAAAAAGGAACTTTTTTTTCTCTTTGGGTTGAGCCATTGCAACATCAGGACCTTTGAAACGTCCTAACGCAATAAGCAAGCTTTTTTTTTTCACTTTTCCACCCAAAAGGCTTCATTTCACCCTAGAGAAATTTTTACAGGGAGACAGAGCGACCCTTGGAAGATATTTTAACACCCCCAAAATGGAACCTCATATTTTGAAGGTCCTATTTCCCGCTAGCCACTAGTTTGCGCTTCCAGTGCACCTTTCTTTTTAGCCTACAATTAATCTTCTTCTTCTCCTCTACAAGCCAATTAGTTCCTCTCCACTTCTGTTGTTTTTTTTTTTTTGCATTATTCTTCGTGGCTCCATAAAATCAGGTCCCAGAGATCTCTTGACGTGTATTGATGGCATAAAAGATTTCTTTTGAAAGGAGATAACCAGCTGCAATATATTTAATTACTGCCTTGTGCGTCGATGGCCTTTGACGCTTGTGTAATACTTAGGACTGGCCACGTGCAGATGAAGTGCACAATTCTTTCTTCCATCTGTTGCAATTTCTCGTCCAGCCTGTTCAACAGAATCCTCACTTTGGGTTAAAATCCAGCCTGAAAGACCTCGGACAATTTGCTGAATCTTAATAAAGCAGGTAAGGAAACCTTTTCTTGTAGGAAAAAAAAAAAAAGGAAGAATCTACATAGAATATTTTGGTCCCCACCCCCACCCACCCCCCATCTCATTTCTCCTTTGTTCTCC
>NW_015424458.1:0-1316 GCF_001527695.2 Protobothrops mucrosquamatus | reverse complement strand
CTGGCCTAGGGGTATTTTAAAGGGGTTTTAAATTAAATTTTTAGTAGAAGCGGCCAAATTTAAATAGTTATTTTTAATCTTTTTAAATTTTGTATTGTATTATATCATTGTTTTAAACTGGCTGTAAGCCGCCCTGAGTCCTCCGGGAGAAGGGCGGGGTATAAATTTAATAAAATCAAAAATCAAAATCAAAATCAAAACTATACTTTATCTTATTCATGTCACCAGTATGGCATTTTCATCTGGTAAGAAGGAGTGTTACTACAGTGAAGTAAAAAAAAGTGGACATTGGCAACATCTAGGATAGGCCAAAATTTAAATGAATTCACTCTTTCTTCCATTAATTCTTCTTCCATATGATATTTCCTGTGCCACTGTTTGCCACACACAGGTTCAAAACATAATAGGACTATCCCCGTGCTGAACAAATAACCTTCTGTGTAGATTATTGTATACACAATACTGTTCTGTGAACTTGTCGTCAATTCTTCAATCCAATATGCTTTAGAGTTGGGTGGCAGCCAGTGGAAGAATGGGTGCAACTAAATTAAAAATATTTAAATGGACTCATTATATATAATACCTGCCTTATTATTTCTCTAACATATGCCCAAAACATCTATTTGCCGACGAAATGGCATCTGTCAATGGAACAGATTTCCTCTCTCCCTGCACATTCCTGTAAATCAAGAGGTATATATCCTCGAATTGTAAGGGTATTTGTAGGAGGAATAGAAGGGAATGTTCTGCTGGTTTAATGGAAATGTATTTGAGAAATGTTGGATTTTACCTTTAATTTTACCCTTATTTTTTTCTCTCGTCAGAATCGGTTTAAAGCAGTGGAACCAGTCATTGGAGCTGTCAAAAAAATTTGCTCTGCATTAGATGGGGTAGAGACTCCAGCAATTACTGAAGCTGTAAATAAGCTAAAAAGAACAGTTAAACTTCCAGGGAACAAGAGCCCTGAGGTAATTAGTTATATCCTGTAGTTTTGTGCTATGTCTTATTTATACAGTGGGGCAAATACTGATTCAGTCCCATTTTCTCCGCCATGTTAATTTTCTTTAAGCAAGTTGATATAGTGAGACTGAGAATTTTTTATTCTGATTGCTGAAAGACAAACTTTCATGATGGTATGAACATCACCCAATTAAAACCACTTTTTGTTTCTATAGTACAAATAAGGAGTAGAAAAGATTTTGTGGCATAAATATCTGAGTAATAAATAGAAATATTTCAGGCATTTAATAACAGCAATTCAACAAAGTTTTTTTCCCCAATTTGGAGAGTTTGATCACTTTTTTTTCATATCTCAC
>NW_015424457.1:0-1316 GCF_001527695.2 Protobothrops mucrosquamatus | reverse complement strand
TGGCCTAGGATAATTTTTAAGAGGGTTTTTTTAGAGGGGTTTTTAATTACTTTTTAATTAGACAATTTAAATATTTCATTTTAATTAATTTTAACTTGTGATTGTTAGTGGTGTTTTTAATTGATTGTCAGCCGCCCTGAGTCCGCAAGGAGAAGGGCGGGATATAAATTCAAATAATAAATAAATAAATAAATAAATAGCCAATACTCCAGAATACAGGCTTAAGATACAGGAGGATCTGGACAGACTTAAATACTGGCGCTATCTAACAAAACAAAATTCAATGGTGAAAAAAGTAAGGTTCTACATTTAGGCAAGAACACTGGGCACTATCTAACAAAATGAAATTCAATGGTGAAAAAAGTATGGTTCTACATTTAGGCAAGAAAAACCAAATGTACAGGTATAGTATAGGGCAGTGGTGGCGAACCTATGGCACGGGTAGCACTCAGAGCCCTCTCTGTGGGCATGCGCGCCGTTGCCCAGTCCTAGGCCTTCAGCTGGGTTTTATAAAACCTTTTTGCTTTAGGCCTCCACCACCGTGTACAAAAAAAAAGTTTCAATCAGTCAATTTCAACTTCTCGGGGGGGGGGGAAAGATCTTGCAAAGTTGGAATTGATTGATTGAATTTTTTAGTCCCACCGAGTCTGCTGTTATCACCGCAGCCATGCCCACCCAATGGGCCACACCCACCCAATGGGCCACACCTACCCGGCACCTGACGATGGGTTTTGGGTTGCACTCGATCTCTAAAAGGTTCGCCATCACTGGCATAGGGGGTACCTTGCTCAATGTAGTAACTGTGAAAGGGATCTCGGAGTCCTAGTGGACAATCATTTAAATATGAGGCAGCAATGTGCTGCAGCTACCAAAAAAGCCAACACAGTGCTAGGCTGCATTAACAGAGGGATAGAATCAAGATCACGTGAAGTATTAATACCACTTTACAATGCCTTGGTAAGGCCACACTTGGAATACTGCATCCAGTTTTGGTCACCACGATGTAAAAAAGATGCTGAGGCTCTAGAAAGAGTACAGAGAAGAGCAACAAAGATGATTAGGGGACTGGAGGCTAAAACATATAAGGAATGGTTGCTGGAATTGGGTATGTCTAGTTTAATGAAGAGAAGGACAAGGGGGACATGATAGCAGTGTTCCAATATCTCAGGGGCTGCCCCAAAGAAGAGGGAGTCAAGCTATTTTCCAAAGTGCCTGAAGGCAGGACAAGAAGCAACGGATGGAAACTAATCAAGGAGAGAAGCAACCTAGAAGAAAAGAGAAACTTCCTGACAGTTTGAACAATTAACCAGTGGAAC
>NW_015424456.1:0-1316 GCF_001527695.2 Protobothrops mucrosquamatus | reverse complement strand
TTTTTAGCCTGGGAGAAGAAGAGGGTGAGGGGGCGTTCTGCACTATTGCACTTTAATTATATTTGGAAATGTATCTTTACCTTTTAGATGCAGCTGCCCTGCGTCTTCCTCATTGCCATGTCCAAGAATAATGAGGGAAGTTGAACTGAGCTTTTTTGTTTATTTACGAGCTTCTCTGTAGACATCAGATTCAATTACTCCTGTCTTTCTCCCTATGAAGGAAGACAGTGGTTGCCCAGCGGCTAGTCATTTTTAGTTCTCCTGCTTTAGGGAACCTGGTTAATTGCACAGTACTGGTAGGGTCTGCTTCCTTTTTCTCTGGGGCTATTTCTGTATCCTTCCATATATTTCTTTATATCCTTTTACTTTTACCTTGAAAAATGCCCAAATGGGGAATGAGGAGGAAACCGTCAGATTAAGGAAAAGAAGCTCTAATCCTAAAGTCAGACCCACCCCAATAACCCTCTGCTTTGCTTTAATTGTGCCCAGCAATGTACTGAAATCACGTTGTATATAATGTCCCAAAGGTGATGTTCAAAAGGCAACTGGACTTCCTTTGAATTGCTTTTTGCCTTTTGATTGAACAGCATCTTTGGGACAACCATGAACTGGATGATTGAGAATCTTCATAGACATTATATATAATGGTTGGCACACTCACCAATGAGGACCACATCATTAGGTAGTCCCCCGAAAAAAATGTGTCAGAGATAGCACAGAGGTTGGCAGTGGGGAGAGTAATGTTTCTGCCAACTTTGTTTTCTGCTAATGCAAGAATAGGTAGAAGGAATTTGTGAGGAAAGGCCCATTGTATGTTCCTTCACTGTTTTCTCCCTTCATCCCATCACAATAGCAATAGCACGTAGACTTATATACTGCTTCATAGTGCTTTATAGCCCTCTCTAAGCAGTTTACAATGTTAGCATATTGCCCCTAACAATCTGAGTCCAATTTTACCAACCTCGGAAGGCTGGAAGGCTGAGTCAATCTGAGCCACTCAGAATCGAACTCCTGGAGTGAGCAGTGAGTTAGCCTGAGAATAGAATAGAATAGAATAATAATAATAATAATAATAATAATAATAATAATAATAATAATAATAATAATAATAATAATAATTATTATTATTATTATTATTATTATTATTATTATTATTATTATTTAATTTGTACCCCGCCCTTCTCCTCACCGGACTCAGGGCGGCTAACAGCCTTATAAAACCACAGTACAATAAATATCCATTAAAACCAAATTAAAAGAAAATATTTGAAAAGGCCAATCGTTAAAATTACCCTTAAAATTACCCTTAAAAACCC
>NW_015424455.1:0-1316 GCF_001527695.2 Protobothrops mucrosquamatus | reverse complement strand
CTCTCTGAACTTAATTTTTTTCTTGCAGACATTTCATTTCCCAAAACAGTGTAGGTTTTATTATGAATGCAGCAATTACACTTTGTGATGTGAGTAGTGTCAGCTAGAGTCTGTGAACCAGAAGATGTAGTAGTAAGTTTACTAAAAAGGGGTGGAAAAAAGATGGAGTAATTTCAGGATGTGAAAATGCTGTTGAGAAATAGCACTGCTAAAAGATACAAAAACGTCTGCACATAAGAGTGAACTCCTGCCCACTTGGTTATATGGAAGTGAGAGGTTGGCATGTTGGAGAAACACACATATTGACTATAGGGAAAATAGAATGCTTAAGAAATTGTATGATAAGGAACAGATTGGGTAGAAAATGAATGGATACTGCAATAAGTCCATTAAGATGGTTTTGATCACATGAAGAGCATGAATGAGAATTCAATGGTAAAGCAAAAGAGGATTAAATGGGTTGAGAAGAAGTGGGACATGGGGTAAATTAATGCTAATTAGTCTTGATGAGATCCTCAGTCAAAACAAAACAACAAAATAAAAATGGGAGAAAGAATGAAAGAAAATATATGAAACGTGTGGACATGACAGAAGCAAAGGTAGCTCAGTTAAATAGAAAGATATGGATAAGCACAGAGAATAGTGTTATATGATTTTGGTTTCTTTCTTTCTTTTTTCTGTTCTTGTCAATCCAAAGGAACGTTAGAAATAGACTGTGTAAATGGGCCTAAGGCTCTTACTATTCACAGGGAAACTTTCTGAAATCAAAATGGAATGAATCAAATGTGATATTGGAGAAGTTGCCATGAAAAAGACAGAATCTGGAAATATACCAAACCCCATTAGCTATGGAGCAAAATAAATAAAATCCATCAATGCCCTCACATGAGAGATGCAGCTTAAACCCCTCCCCCCAATCTTTGGAGAAGACCTGGGCATTTTATGGCCTGCAGGCCACATCGAGCCCTTTGGCTGTCCCTGTCCAGCCCATATTGCTGGTGTCATTGGCATTGGGGGGGGGCACTGGTGGCAGGGCATCAGCAGGGAGTGAGGCAGTATCAGTGGCTCCCCACAATTGCCTCCATTTTTCATATGGCTCCTTGGAAAAATTAATTGCCCACCCCTGCTCTACAGCAGTCAATGATATCAGGATTCCTGCACAGATTACAGACCTACTGCACTCTTATACAGAAAAACTAAAGTCGTACAGTGTAACATGATAATATTGTGGGGGGAAAACACACAAAGAACACTAGTATTTCTCTCTAAAATGCTTAACAGAAAGAAATGAAACATATTCAATCAATGGAAAATAT
>NW_015424454.1:0-1316 GCF_001527695.2 Protobothrops mucrosquamatus | reverse complement strand
AGCGGGATTGGCCTAGGGAATTTTAGTGGGGTTTTTAAGGGAAATTTTAATTATTAGGCCATTACAAATATTTCCTTTTAATCTGGTTTTAAATTGATATTTATTGTAATTTTGGTTTTATAAGGCTGTCAGCCGCCCTGAGTCCGGTAAGGAGAAGGGCGGGATACAAATCAAATAAATAAATAAATAAATAAATAAAATAAATATTCAGTGAGAATTTTAAATATCCTAATGAAACAGAGCAACAGTGCCCTCCTAAGCTAGAGCAGCAGGTAAATGAAACCAATGATTACCTACTTAATTATCTAAAGCAGTTTCTTTGAGATCACATCTCAATATGAGATGTGCAACAAAGATAAACAAGAGAGATTACAGTATAAGAATAATTTACAACAGGCTCTATCAGTCCATTTTGACTCCTGCCTAAAAATATGACTAAGGGCATTCCTTAATTGGTTTGGTTAGCATGGTGATGTGGAACCTGTGGGCATTTTAGATTTAACATCAGTGTTATAGTAAGACACTAACTTCTGTAAAAATCTGCATAAGTATATATTTACAGTATGTTTGTGTTATATGAAACACATAAAACAGTTTTTGTTTATGATTGAAGGCTTTGGTGGCAATTATGCTTATAAATAAATTCAGAGAACCAAAACATTACTTTTCATTCAATGGAAAAAGTCCTTGAAAACTAAGACTGAATAGGCATTTGCCTCTTCGTAAAGGGAGTAGATCTCGAAGGCAGATCAGCAGGAAATGTAATAGAAGGAAAAAGAATGAGACAAGAATAGCAATCCCTGTGAGAAAAGAACCTTAAAGTACTGATATCAAATCACTTGTAGTTCTGGTTATAGTTCTGGGGTAATGCTTATCCTCAAATATGGTTATCTTGTCAAATAAGCTGAGACAAAATCTTCAGGAAATGACAGAAGAACCCAGTGTGTCAGCAATGAGGAAATCTTTGTACCTGCACTACTGTTACTGTTACTGTAAGAAAACAATCTGCTCTAACAAAACGTAAGTCAGGATGTAGATTTGGTTAGAATTACATAATTTATTTGTAAAAGTTAGAAATTTGATGAAGATAACGAAGGATGGAAATCTAACTTTAGAGAGAATTTGGAGCTTTTCCAATCAGCATAGTTCTCCCACTCTCTGTCCCACAACTATGTAATAGCATCAATGTTAATGCAGATTAAAACTTGTATGTCTGTGTCTGATTACTAAAATTAGATTTAATTTTTTAAAATTCTGTCTTTGTGTTCATATTTCTACTTTCAACAAACATAATTTAAGTTTTTAAAAATATAGAT
>NW_015424453.1:0-1316 GCF_001527695.2 Protobothrops mucrosquamatus | reverse complement strand
TAGAAGGGAGTGAGGTTTGTGGGGAGGAGGAGGAGGAGGAGGAGGAGGAGGAGGAGGAGGAGGAGGAGGAGGACTATAGGGTCCTTGGTCTCTGAACTGGGTTGTTTTCTTGCAGACGTTTCATAACCCAACTAGATAACACCATCACTGGTTGAAGGGAGTGGGGTTTACTCTTACTTTTATAGTGACTTGCCATGTTGGTGAGCGTGTTCTTGATAGTGCCTTGATTGTTAGCTTGTTTGTCTGGTTGGTAGTTCCTTGAATTGGAGTATGGTTTACAGTTTGGTGGTGGCCTAGCGTCAATTTTGGCATTCATCTCTGCATAGCTGAGTGTAGATTGCTGGGAAAGAGATGATGTTTTGGTGTTTGATTTCCTCGTTGGCTTTTCGATTACAGTGCCTGTTTTGAACGGTGTGTAAACGTTGCTTATCTCTATGTGCCTGTCGATGGCCGAGCGCCAAGCTCCTAGAAATTCCCTAGCATTTTTGGCTTGGTCTAGGATGGTCACAGTTTCCCACTTGAAGCCATGGTTGAGTCTGTTCCTATGTTGTGAAATGAAAGAGGTTTCATTGTGTCTTCTGACTCTTAAGTAGGGTCTTCCAACTTGGCCCTTGGATGACTTGTGGACTTCGACTCCCAGGAATTCTGGGAGTCGAAGTCCACAAGTCATCCAAGGGCCAAGTTGGAAGAGCCCTGCTCTAAGTAGTATTCGTGGATGCGCTCTGCAAGTCTTCTCCCTGTTTGTTCTACCAAGCGGCTATTACAGTCCTTACCCTGCGTGTTGTACATTAGGGGTCCCCCAATCTTTTGGGCACCTGGAGCTGCTTTTGTGGAAGACGGTTTTTCCACGGACTGGGGTGAGGAGGAGCGTGCAATCTAGATCCCACGTGTGTGCAGTTTTGCTCACCTGCCGCTCACCTCCAGCTGTGCAGCCCGGTTTCTAACAGGCCATGGACTGGTACTGGTGCATAGCCAGGGGGTTGGGGACCCTTTTGTAGCTGACTCCTGTTTTTTTCTTCTGGGATTGCTGGGATAGGATGTTTGGGTGCTACGGTGATGCCACAACTCCTACAACCACACGCTACAAACGTGGTTGTAGGAATCTATCTCTTCCTCCCTCCCTCCCCCTCCTTCTTCCTTCCTTCCTCCCTCCCCTCTTCCTTCCTTCCTTCCCTCCCTCCCTCTCCTTCCTTCCTTCCATCCTTCCCTCCCCTCTTTCCTTCCTTCCTTCCTTCCCTCCCTCCCTCTCCTTCTTCGTTCCTTCCATCTCTCCTTCCCTTTCTCCCTCCCTCTCCTTCTTTCCTTCCTTCCCTCCC
>NW_015424452.1:0-1316 GCF_001527695.2 Protobothrops mucrosquamatus | reverse complement strand
CCTCTGGAACGAACTGCCCCCAGAGATCAGGGTGATTCCTGATCTCCCTTCCTTCCGCCGCGCCCTCAAGACGTGGTTGTTCCAGCAAGCGGGACTGGCCTAGGGGATTTTATAGGGGTTTTAATTACTTTTAAATTTGACATTCTCAAATATTTCATTTTAATTAAATTTTAACTAGGTGTAATATGTTAGCTTTTTAACATTTGTCAGCCGCCCTGAGTCCGAAAGGAGAAGGGCGGGATATAAATACAATTAATAAATAAATAAATAAATAAAACTTCAAAGAAAAATAAAGTCCAGTTGCCTCTTGAAAAAGCACCTTTGGGACAACCATTATTATTATTATTATTATTATTATTATTATTATTATTATTATTATTATTATTATTATTATTATTAATTAAATTTATATACCGCCCTATCTCCCTTACGGGACTCAGGGCGGTGAACAGGCGATACTAAAAACCACGATAAATATACACAAGTTTCTGTTCTAAAATCAAATTAAATAACAGGCCTGTTCTAAAAACACCCCATACAAAACCCCCACTAAAACATAATCAAACTACGCCAGGATGACTGAGAATCTTCATAGACAAATAATTGTGTGCTTGTTGCTGCTGGTTGGGGGTGGAGCGTGTTATGGACTTCTCATTTTGTATATTTTTAATGTGTAAACCTCCTGGAGGTGAATTAGATGGCCATATAGATTTATTAAATACATAAATAATATGGCAGTCCTTTTCCATCTGGTGCCCCAAATATGTTGTGCTACAACCATCACAATGTTTACCTTGCATAATCAAGATGTTGGTGAGAATGATGTTATTGATTGTACAACTGAGCAGAGGCATCAATTTCAATAAATATTTGTATCTTCCTGGTTGAAAATCAAATACTTCCATAACTGAGTCATAGAAAATATAGTAAACAATTTAATACCAAATTAATATTTATTGATTTATTTTTATTTATAAAATTTATAGGTGGCCTATCTTATTTCAAGGTTTACAAAAGAGAAAAACTACATGAACTAAAATCATAAATAATACAAAATGCAATTAAAAGAAAATGAGGGTTGGAGATGGATGAGGGCAGGAGGTGGAATCTGTTATTAATCAATCAACCACCTCCACTCTGATGCCCCCCCATTGGGCTCCCAGCTAACTGGCAGATCCAGATCTTTATGCCCTTACGGAAGGTCAGGATGGTTAGGGCCAACCTCACACTGGCATCTAATTTGAGGTATAACTTATTTGAAACATGATGAAGACATATAGGGACATGGATGGTTTTTGTTTACTGTATTTATTTGT
>NW_015424451.1:0-1316 GCF_001527695.2 Protobothrops mucrosquamatus | reverse complement strand
AGGAGGCGGAGGAGGAGAGGAGAGGAGGCGGAGAGGAGCGAGCGGACGAAAAGACGGAGCCTCCGTGGCTGCCGCTGCTGAATATTGCAATGAGCCGCCGTCTCCCTATACCCGCCGGCGAGGGGATTTCATCATAGCACGCAATCCGGGCTCCCCGCCCCTCGGCCCTGCCCAGATGCAGCAGCAGCAAGACCCCCCCCCCACCCCCGGCCTACCTTACGGCCCGGTGACTTGGCCCCGGGGGTCGGAAAGAAGGCAACAGACCTTCCTGCCCCTTCGCTGAGAAGGAGCTCGAGCAATGAGAAGAGAAGAGCCGAGGGGTGGGGCACCCTGGAGAGGTTAGCGGGGGGAGGGGGGCTCTTAGATACCGCGTAGAGGGAGGCGGGCAGACCCTGAGCTCAGAAGGCGGCCGCGGGATGCCAAACCACAGGCCTTGTCTTGGGTGTCAAAATATGCATTGATTTAGCTCAGAAGGAGGTTTTAGAAAGTGGCCTGGTCAAGCCAGCCTTTTTGTAGGCTCTGAACCTAAGTAGATTCTAGTCTGGCTAAGAAGCCCTAGGCCAGTCTGGACTGAAAAGCTGCCCTGCCCCTTGGAAGAAGGCGAGAGTAAACAGTTGACGGAGGCAGGTGGCACAGTTAAGTCTACATAGGCTTCAGGAGGCGGTTGACCTTCAGGATGGAAAAAAATTCCTTCCTTGGCATCTGATTGGCCTATTGGAACAAGCAAATTGTGTCAGCAGCTGGAACGCTGGTCTCATATAAAGATCTTTCATAATGCAACCTGAAAAGTCACGTTGATTTTCATAGGATTTACTAAGTAAAAATGTACATAGCTGGATATATATGCATATATGCTTATGCATGGGAGACAAATTCCTTGTGTGTCCAATCACGCTTGGGCAATAAAGCTATTCTATTCTATTCTATTCTATTCTATTCTATTCTATTCTATTCTACATATATACATACATATTAATATTTATATATATGATTAAGTGCCATAAAGTTGGTTTTAACTCATAGCAACCACATAGGTAGACTTTCTCCATCACACTCTGACCCTGATCTTTCCGGACTTTCAACAGTGCACCTATTGATGCTGTAACTAAGTCCATTCACCTTGCTTCTGATCATCCTCTTCTCTTTCTCAGCATTACAGCTTTCTTCACAGAGCTGGTCTTCATATAATGTGTAAGAAAATAATAATAATAATAATAATAATAACAACAACAACAATAATAATAATAATAATAATAATAATAATAATAATAATAATAATAATAATAATAATAATAATAAAGTTGGAAGGGACCTTG
>NW_015424449.1:0-1316 GCF_001527695.2 Protobothrops mucrosquamatus | reverse complement strand
TTCTGACAAGTGTTGCAATATTGTATCTGGTGCCTAGAGATTCTTAAAATAAATACAGGATACACTGAAACTATAGTTCAAAATTCCTTTTCTCAATTGAAAGCCAGTTTTCAAAAGTTTCTCTCTGTGATACCCAAATTTGGCAAAAATGCATTTTTTTTCCTCCAAAAGAGGGCACCAACTCACGCCAATGTCATCTGCGTTGTTTGTCAATGAATCACAGCAAGATAATCCCATATAGATAAGATGCTGAAATAATCACATGTCTTGCTCAGTCAAAAATGTATTGCCTTGCCTTAAATTAGTAATAATAATAATAAAATGATGTATGCCCAGTCTTGTGGAAAGCTGGTGGCCAACTGTGACCTCTGCTGGACAAAATTCTTTAATTAACTTATATTAGAAGAACAGATCTCGTCTTCTGATATGGTATTCATATTACTCCCCCCAAACTTTTTTTTATTATTACATCAGCCATATATCTTGTAAGATGTCAGCTAGGAGGTCTCTACATTTTTGCAAACCCTTAATAACTTTTTAAAAAATGTGTGAGACTGTTTTGAGCATCACTACAAAATGACTGCCATAGGGGGAATAATCTACTAAAAAAATGGCTGTATTTCAATGACTCACTTATCACTTGTTAACTTAACAATGGTTTATAGAATAAGCCTTCCCTTCATTTGCATAGTGTTGAACTATAAATTAAGCATGTGATTGATGCACAATTGATGCAAAACTTTAAACTAAAATTTGACCTCTGGTCTGTGGTTTAGTAGGTCAGATGTTGTTATTACACCACTGCAAAAGACAGAATCTGCAGCATTACTGTACTGTTCCTACTACCCATAAATGCCAAGTCATTACAGGTGGTCCTCAACTTACAATCATAATTGGGACCAGATTTCAGTCACTAAACGAGGCAGTCATTAAGTGATTATGTGACCGGACCCGAATCTATGGTTAATAATAATAATAATAATAATAATAATAATAATAATAATAATAATAATAATAATAATAATAATAATAATAATAATAATAATAAAGTTGGAAGGGACCTTGGAGGTCATCGAGTCCAACCCCCTGCTCAGGCAGGAACCCTACACCATTTCAAACAAATGGCTGTCCAGTCTCTTCTTAAAAACTTCCAGTGTTGGAGCATTCACCACTTCTGGAGGCAGGTTGTTCCACTGGTTAATTGTTCTAACTGTCAGGAAGTTTCTCCTTAGTTCTAGGTTGCTTCTCTCCTTGATTAGTTTCCATCTGTTGCTTCTTGTCCTGCCTTCAGGCGCTTTGGAGAATAGCTTGACTCC
>NW_015424448.1:0-1316 GCF_001527695.2 Protobothrops mucrosquamatus | reverse complement strand
CTTGCAGGACTGGCCTAGGGTAATTTTTAGGGGGGTTTTAATTATATTTTAAAATTTGACAAATATTTAAATATTCCTTTTAATTAATTTTAAATTTGTATTGTTTTGTATGTATTTTAAATAGATTGTCAGCCGCCCTGAGTCCTACGGGAGAAGGGCGGGATATAAATCCAAAAAATAAATAAATAAATAAATAAAATAAATATGTTGGTTGATAGAGTCTCTATCAGAGAGCCAGGCTTCCTTAAGTAGCCGGCCCCCTTTTGTACTATCACTGGCCAGAATATGCACGTTGTCAAAGTCAAAATGGTGTCCAGATTCCACCATATGTGTCCAAATCTGAGAGTAGTGCTCCCCCTCTTCTTAGGCCAACCTATGTTCGTGGACCCTGGTTTTCACTCTCTTGGAGGTTTCTCCCATGTAATTGCTAGGACAGTCCTTACAGTTGATCCTATATACAATTGCTGATTTTTCCATGTTGGGGAGTGGGTCCTTGGGTCGCCTAATCTTGGAGCGCAGTGTTTGATTGGGTTTGTGGGCCACCTTCACGTTGTGAGGTGCTAGCAGCCTGGCTGTCACCTCAGAGACATTGCTAATGTAGGGGAGGGTAACCCGGATTGCCTGCAATGATGATTCTTCTATCCATGGGTTCTCCCGGGGTTTGGGTGGTATGCTATGGTGTTTAACAAACCTTGTCGGATATCCATTGCATTTACATATGCGGAAGAGATGGTTCCTTTCTTCCATTTTAGCTCTGGTTGTGTTGCAGTGGGAGTCTACCCGTCTAAATAGTGTTCTAATACAGATAGCCTTGTGAGCAACGGGGTGGTTACTTCCATAATGGAGGACTCTATCCGTATGCATGGGTTTACGGTACACCCTTGTGCTCAGGGTTCTATCTGGTTGGCGGTAGACCAGCACGTCCAAAAACACCAACGTACCCTGGTTCTCCTCCTCCTCCGTAAATTGTATACTTAACTCCGTACTTAACTCTGTATAATTTTGCATTATATTGCCTAATGTTCTATATTATATAATATCCAATCAAAGCAATCTTCTGTAAGGAACTTGAGTAATACTCTGATTTTGTCCTGGGTAGCTGTCAGATGTAAAAAACCAGATCCACCCAGTGAAAGTTCAATTTAACTGACTTATTGCTAAATGCCTATGCACAGGAATCTTCTCAACTAATGGTCAACACCTGGTTAGAGTTAAAGTCAATGGGAATCAAAGGTGATTGGACATTGTCTGTGCCTACATAAGCTTTTTAAGATGATTCCTCTTTTTACACCTCCCACTGGCTCTGCCATTCTTTC
>NW_015424447.1:10477-11537 GCF_001527695.2 Protobothrops mucrosquamatus | reverse complement strand
GCGTGGGTTGTCAGCACCCGGGGCAAGGCAAGTAATTTGCGCCCCCCCCTCCACAGTGGGCGGCGACCCGGCGGCTCGGATCGGATTCGCACAGCCAGCACTGCAGAGAGAGTGAGTGAGCCAGGCAGGGGCAGAGAGCTGCGAGTGCGAGCGCGCCCCCCCAGATGTTGCGCCCGGTGCGGCCGGCCCCCCCCTGCACTCCCCACGCTACGCCTCTGTTTAGAGTTTTTAAGTTTATTTCACTTACTTGTGGAGGTTTTCTTAAAATGATTGATTTGGCAAAGTTGCATCTATTTTTGAAAAATATATATAATACTTATAGACATTAATAACACTTTATAATAGTGGTTTGCAGCTATCGAACAAAAATTAGATGAAGTGCAACTATTCCCTTATTAACCTAACAGTAAGAAACCAAATATTAATGCAACAGTAACAGGAATACAGAATAGCAGAATTGGAAGGGACCTTGGAGGTCTTTAGTCCAAGCAGGAGACCCTGTATCATTTTGGACAAATGGCTGTCAAATCTCTTCTTGAAAACCTCCAGTGATGGAGCACTACAACCTCTGGAGGCAAGCCGTTCCACCAGTTAATTGTTCTCAAACAAACACAACATCCTACCAACAAGCCATTGTATGACATTACTATCAATATCACTGAACACATAAGAGACAACCACCAGAGAGTCACAGGATCACCATCTCTCAGCCAAATAAATAATTTGGACCCAACAAGGCATTGGTCATTAGCAAAACAGTGCTAATGATTGATTAGCACTGAGGTTATGACCAAAATTGAGCCCAAAATTTCTATTGCTAAGTGAGACAGTTCTTAAGTGAATTTTGCCCCATTTTATTATCTTTCTTGCCACCGTTGTTAAGTGAATCAGTGCAGTTAGTAACACAGTTGTTAACGGCTTCCCCGTTGTCTTTGCTTATCAGAAACAAAGGGACACTGCAACCGTTATAAATATGAGTCAGTAGCCAAGCATCTGAATCTTGATCACATGACCATGGGGGATGCTGTAATGGTCATAAGTGTGAAAAATGGTCATAAGT
>NW_015424447.1:0-1316 GCF_001527695.2 Protobothrops mucrosquamatus | reverse complement strand
GTCTCGAAGGTATCCGGGTCCGATGCCATGGAGCGCTTTAAAGATGATAGTCAGCACCTTGAAGCGCACCCGGAAGGCCACAGGCAGCCAATGCAGCTCGCGCAGCAGCGGCGTCACGTGGGAACGTCGAGTCCCCCCCAACACCGCCCGCGTGGCCGCATTTTGGACCAGCTGGAGCCTCCGGGTGCTCCTCAAGGGGGCCGTTATCAGAGACCAGGACATCTGGAAGCCCGTGTGCGGCAAAAACTCCTCTCAGCACCTGGATGGTCCTGGCAGTAGTAGTGGAGGAAACAGGAACAACCTCTAGCCACTTAGAATGGCTGTCAACGATGAGAAGGAAGAATTGCCCCTGAAAGGGCCCAGTATAATCTATATGCACCCGTGACCATGGGGTGTGTGTTTCCTCCCACCTATGTACTGGGGCCTGAGGCATTTCAGGCCATGATTGTTGGCACAGTTGGCACCCTTGCACCTGAGCCTCGATGGCTTTGTCGAGCCCAGGCCACCAAAGATGGCTGCATGCAAACGCTTTCATCCTGACTATACCAGAATGTCCCTCATGCAGAGAGAGCAAGATTCTAGACCTCAATGAGGCAGGGATTACTACCCTGCTGCCCCATAACAGACAACCCTTGAAAGTGGAAAACTCATGCTTCTTGCGCCAGAAGCTTTGGAACTCAGTATCTGGACACGTGTCAGGCCATCCTGACAACACCCATGTCAGCATGCGTGCAAGCATGTGATCAGTGGCAGTTTCTGCAGCCACGTCCCTAGCATTGAGGGGAGATTCAGGCAACTCCTGAATGGAAAGAATATTGATGGCAGGATCAGGGTCTGGCTCTACCTGTTTCAGAGGTAACCTGCTTAGGCCATCTGCATGACCCATCTCTTTTCCAGGTTTGTGAACTAGAGTGTAGTCATATGCTGACAGGAAAATGGACCATCTCAGCATACGAGGAGAAATGATATGTGGTGTCTGTTTATTAGTGGTAAACAAACCCAGCAGGGGCTTATGGTCTGTGTAGACCGTGAAATGGCGGCCATATAAGAAATCATGGAATTTCTTTATGCCAGCCACTATGGCCAAGGCTTCTCTGTCAATCTGAGTGTAATTACGCTCTGCAGATGACAGAGTCCTTGAATAGTAGGCCACAGGGACTTGTGTCCCATCAGCCTTCAGATGGCTAAGTACTGCTCCCACCCCATAAGGAGATGCATCACATGCGATGCAAAGAGGCAGTTGCTCATTGAAATGCGCTAAAACAGCATTGGAAGTGAGCAAGGCCTTAACCTCGTTGAAACTCCTGTCATGGACT
>NW_015424446.1:0-1316 GCF_001527695.2 Protobothrops mucrosquamatus | reverse complement strand
TTCAAATCTATTGTCATTTGTATCTGTCATAACATTCTGTACATTTCCTCTTGGAAAGTGTTTGTCTTGCCTTGAAGTATCACTCCTGGAAGTCTTTGATATTCCAGGCTAAATCCTTCAGGAGAAAATATTGAATGTCGCCACTTGCCATTTTTTGATACTTGTATGATATCCATGTTGTCTCCCCCCTTCAAACAATTTTTCATCAATGTTTTAATTCAAGGGTCAATTATCAGTCAATTAAAATTGCAATTCAGTATGTTAAGCCACTTTAAGTCCTACCTGTAAATTCTCCTCTAAAAGATTAGCTAAGAGCCAACATTTTTCTTTTTCTGTAAACAGTTCTTAAATTTACAGCAGTCCAAGTATTTTTCTTTCAGACACTCTTTAATCTTATGGCTGGCTCTTCCTTTGTTCCCAGCTGTCTTCAAGGTTATTTACAGTTGTTCATTTTTCAGTTTTTCAAACAGAAAGTTATTGTTGTTATATATTTTTTATAATTTTATCAAGACCCTTTAAGGTGTAGTCTAAACAGGTTTTTTTTTAGTTTCTAGATTTATCCAGACTGTAATATTTTAAGTTGAATTTCAATATGTTTCTTTCTCCCTTAGTATTAATTCGCCGCTTCCATCTATGAGGGAGTGGGGATGAGATCCCCTCCCTTCACTTTTGGAGATTTTCTTGCTTTGGGAGCCTTTCCCAAGGATTAAGTTACGAGATAGAATAGAGAAGATTAATACTCTCACCAATTCCAAGCACACTGTTCACCGATGTTTAGGTTTGTGCTCTTGGACTTCGGCTACAAATAGCTTGGGCTAGACACTGATATCACGCTAGCCTTTCTCCTGTCACATTGGAGGCCTTCCACCTAAACAAATGAAGCAACCGCCGTCGCTTTGTGATCAACGGGGGCCCTTCCTTCACGGTCGCCTCTAAGGGGCAACTTCAGACCCATTTAGGGTCTCCCAGACAAGACAAAACTAGCTGTGGGGAGCGGAGCTCTGCTCTCCTACGACCGTGCACTACGGGCGCAAAACCGGAAGTCCAGGGTTATTATTATTTAAGAAAGGGCAGAGCTTCTACCATTTTGCTGTCATTTTGATTTTTTTTTTTACACTTATTTATTTATTTATTTATTTAATTGCATTTATATCCCGCCCTTCTCCTTTCGGACTCAGGGCGGCTAACAATCAATTAAAATACAAAAAATACAAAACCCCTGTTAAAATTAATTAAAACGAAATATTTAACTGTGATCTAATTAAAAGTAATTAAAACCCCTTTAAAATCCCTTAGGCCAGTCCCGCAAGCTGGAA
>NW_015424445.1:0-1316 GCF_001527695.2 Protobothrops mucrosquamatus | reverse complement strand
TTTCATGCCCGTTGCTGGTTGGCTAACTAGCAACAGGGTCTTGCCAGCCAATGGAATTGTGTGATTACAAGCCAGGGGAATCCCATAAAAGAGGGCTGCCCTGGCCCAGAGAGCCAGTCCGGATTTACTTTATGCCTTGCCAATAAACCAAGAGCTGACTGTCACTCGACTCGTGTCTTACTGCCTGCGCGATCCAACAGAAACTGATCCAGGAGAGAAGCAATCTGGAATTAAGGAGAAATTTCCTGACAGTGAGGACAATTAAGCAATGGAACAGCTTACTCCCAGAAATCGTGGGTGCTCCATCACTGGACGTTTTTAAGAAGAGACTAGAAAATCTGACTGAGATGGTATAGGACCTCCTGCTTGAGCAGGGGGCTGGACTAGAAGACCTCCAAGGTCCCTTCCAGCTCTATTCTATGCTATGCTATGCTATGCTATGCTATGCTATGCTATGCTATGCTATGCTATGCTATGCTATGCTATGCTATGCTATGCTATGCTATGCTATGCTAAGTGAAGCTAGGAAAAATCACATCAGATACCTGTACAGTTATCACAGCCCCCCAGGGCTATATGTTCTCTCCACCTCTCTTCTCTCTATATACCAATGACTGCATCTCAAAAGATCCCTCTGTTAAAGTACTGAAGTTTGCAGATGACACAACAGTGATTGGCTTCATTCGAGACAACAGCGAAACGGCATACAGATGGGAGGTTGAACAACTAGACTTGTGATGTGGCTGGAACAATCTTGAACTGAACACAATCAAAACTGTAGAAATGACAGTAGACTTTAGGAGAAACCCTACTATTCTACAACCTCTTATAATACTAGACAACACAGTATCAACACTAGAAACCTTCATGTTTCTGGGTTCTATAGTATCTCAAGATTTAAAAGGGATACCTAACATCAAAAATGTAATCAAAAAAGCACAACAAAGAATGTTCTTCCAGCACCAACTCAGAAAGCTCAGTGTTAGATCGCGCAGGCAGTAAGACACGAGTCGAGTGACAGTCAGCTCTTGGTTTATTGGCAAGGCATAAAGTAAATCCGGACTGGCTCTCTGGGCCAGGGGAGCCCTCTTTTATGGGATTCCCCTGGCTTGTAATTACACAATTCCATTGGCTGGCAAGACCCTGTTGCTAGTTAGCCAACCAGCAACGGGCATGAAACTGTATGCAGATGGAGAAGGGCAATCACCCTTAATGGGCGATCAATGGTGAAGGGCAATCACCCTTAATGGGTGATCAGGATATGCATAGGGGATTAAGGGGGGGAATACAAAGAACACAACACCCCTCCCCTCAAA
>NW_015424444.1:0-1316 GCF_001527695.2 Protobothrops mucrosquamatus | reverse complement strand
CCCTATCCGAGGGGGCCAAAGTTTCGCCCCCTATAGTCAGCGATGGAACCAGCTGACTATGCCGAGGCGCCGGTAGCCACAGCCACTCGGTCTTGGAAGGGTTGAGCCTGAGTCTGTTCCTCCCCATCCAGACCCTCACGGCCTCCAGACACCGGGTCATCACATCAAGGGCATCGTTGGGGTGGCCCGGGGTGGATATTTGGGCTTCAAAAATCTAAAGGACCATTAGGTTGCAGCAAAGAGTCACAGGTCTTGCAGCCCAGTTTTAGCAGCTGTCTGCTTCACATTTGAAGCCTGTGTGGTGTAATGGTTAAGGTATAGGATTAGATTCCATGGATCTTTGGACTTGAACACTGTTCAAGTCCAAAGATCCATGGAAGTTCACTGGTTGTTTTTGGCCAAGTCACTATCTTTCAATCCAATTCAGTCCTTACAGAAGTTGGTTCTTGTGGTGAAAAAGAGTGAGGGAGTACTATGTATACTGCCTCTTGCTACTGCAGAAAAAGTAGAATATAAATCTAATGAATACATAAATATTTAGAACCTGAATAGCAAGCTAAGCAGATGCACAAACTTTATGGTTATATTTTTTTCCTGTGTTGGCTTGTATTTCTGTTAAATTACAGTAATGTGTGTATAAAGATATAAATTAACATCTGAAATTTTTATGCAAAACAGTATGGTTGGGCTGTTACAAGATATAACCAATATAAGTTATATGTGATGCTCAGCACATATGTTCGGAGTTTAGAGTAGAATTTACTATTTCTGAATCTATAAACTGCATCTGGAACCTGCCATATTTTTTTCCTCAGTCTCTTGTCTCTTATGATAGGTTGAATGTAGAACAAGAGTGGTTAGTAATTTCTTCACTAATTATTTATAGAATCTCCATTGCATCATACAATTATGGTTGAAGTGTTATAAAGCCTGCATTACACTTATTGTGGCACAAAGATCGTTGGATGACTAGAAAACACTATAAATCACTAGTGTGGAAATGACTTCTAAGTAGGTCAAGGGTGGGTAACCTGTAATTTTCCAGAAATAGTTGAACTTTAATTCTCAGTATTCTTAACAAACATGACCACTGGTGCGGGATCATTTTCATACAGTCACTGTTCAGAAACATCTGGAAGAGTAGAAAATAGGAAATGCATTTATTGTGGCCAGTATGTCTCTGTGTGTGTATGTATGTATTTTTCAAAGTTATATAACCACCCATATCACAAAACAGGTGACTCATATAAACTTTCATTGGCATGATCAAGCTGTGTTATGACATAGGTCTTTGAGATTTTCATTTTTTTATTTCC
>NW_015424443.1:0-1316 GCF_001527695.2 Protobothrops mucrosquamatus | reverse complement strand
GGGCCGCAGGGAAGACACCCTCCTGCAAGGAAGCGTTAACAATTCCCTGGAACCAGGCTCGTGTACCCTCCCGAGCTGCCAGTACCAGCCAGGAGGGACACGGATCCAACAAACATGTGGTTGCATTCAGCCTCCCCAGGACCCTGTCTACGTCCTCGGGAGCAACAGAGTCAAACTCCTCCCATACAACCATCTCAAGCTAAAGATTTATGGATAAATGTAATAATGATGTTTTTACTTAGTTGATATAATAAGAATTGTATCAGCCTAAACATGAGATAGTAGATATTAATGGGGAAAAGAGAGGAAATATCTGATGTTGTAACTTGAGATTTGAAGAAAGATTTATGTATGTTATTGAACTATTGATTAATCCAGCCTTCATGTTGCTTTCTAAATACTTAAATGTAAAATCAGAAAACTAATAAAATATTATTTAAAAAAAAAAAGAATAGCATCTCACCAGTTTACATTATAGAACATAAGCAGGTTTCCTGGTGAGAAGCTATTTAGCCATTTCCTACCATCCAGCAAGCTACTAGTGTCAGTTGAAGCTCCTGCTGTCCAAGCCTTATGAAAAACAGACTACAGTATCATGCTACACGATACCTTTCTTATTGCTGGCTAATGGCCCTTATGTATTTACATAATGTTAAGTTTGATCCAAAGGGCAGAGCTTTTATTTTATTTTTTAAAATCAGATTGCAATCTTGTAGACATTTTAAATGAGTCTAATTGAACTCATTGGCTCTCGGTTCTAACAACCCCGTATAGTTTTGGGCTTTTGTGAAAAGGTTTTGAGGAGATGCTTAGTGGTTAATGTTTAAAAACCAAAGAAGGTCAGGAAATAGTTAACTATAACTGCAGTATCAGTTGATCTCGGAGGGGGGGCATTTATGAGAAAATACAAATGTTTAAACAAAATGGAAAGATAAATATGAAGTCCAAGTATTTAAATTACACAATTAATTAAGGATCAATCAAAATCCGAAAGATAAATGCACTTGATCGCAATCCAAACAATTTAAGTTCATAATCTTTATTTCGTGGCTGCCAGCAATAGAGAACTGAAAGGGCTCTTAACCAGACAAATGGTTCTTAAAACACACTTAGATACACAAAATCCACCTGTTTTCAGGAAGGAGGAAATTTTTGACATTTGTTTTTTGATTTGCCTTCCAGGGACAGAGGAACTCATTCAGTGCATTAAATCAATATGTTTGCTCAGGTTAGTTACAAATCTAGTAACTGGATTAGTACAACATGCTAACTTTGGTTAGCTTTAACATTTGTTAGAATTTTGGTCCAATCTATTG
>NW_015424442.1:0-1316 GCF_001527695.2 Protobothrops mucrosquamatus | reverse complement strand
GGCCTGCCGGACAGGGTGGTGTCGGACCGCGGGGCCCAGTTCACGGCCCGCTTCTGGAAAAGCCTGATGGCCGCGCTGGAGGTGCAGGTGTGCCTATCGTCGGCGCACCATCCGGAGACTGACGGGGGCACGGAGAAGGTCATCGGCATCCTGGAGCAGTACCTCCGCTGTTTCGTCAACCAGCAGCAGGACAACTGGGTCGAGTACCTTCCCCTGGCGGAGTTCGCTTTCAACAACTCCCAACACACCTCCACTCAGATGACCCCGTTCCACGCCAATGTCGTATACCATCCACGGTTTTTCCCGTTGGCAATCCCAGATTCCCCTGTTCCCGAGACCCAGGACTTCCTCTCGGAGGTGCAGGCAGTGCAGCAACTGGTGCGACGGCAGCTGATCCGGGCGGAGGACTATAAACGGGTCGCCGACCGCTCCCGACGGGCAACGCCACCGCTGGAAGTCGGAGATCGGGTGTGGCTGTCCACGAAACACCTCCCCACGGACTGGCCGGTGAGGAAATTGGACCACCGCTTTATCGGTCCCTTCCCAGTCGAGGCGGTCATCAACCCGGTGGCCTACCAGTTGACTCTACCATGCTCCATGCGGCTCCACCCCGTTTTCCATCGGTCCCTCCTGGTCCCTGAGGCCCCAGCGAGCCATGTCCGACGCCCGACAACACCTGCCCCTCCAGTCGCAGCCGACGAGGACGACACCTCGACGTACAAGGTGGACAGCATTCGGGACTCCCGTTGGCTGAAGGGGCGCTTCCAATACCTCATCGCCTGGAAGGGGTACGGGCCCGAAGATTTCAGCTGGGTGGACGCTTCTTCCGTTCAGGCCCCTGACCTGGTACGGGCCTTTCACGACCAGTTTCCGTCCCAACCACATCCCGACCGTCAGACCCGGGGAAAGGGCCCTGCGGTGGGGGATAGTGTTGTGGCTCCGTCCTGTGGGTCCCTATCATCGGAGGAGGAAGGCTCTGAACATGAAGGAGAGGAGATGGCCAGGCCTCCCTCTCCAGGACCTTCCCCTCTGGTGCGGCCTTCGATGTCTTCCAACGGAGAGGAGATTGGCCAGGAGCCAGGTGTTTCTGGGATCGGCCAGGAGCCAGGTGCTTCTGGGAGGATACGTCTTGGCTGGATCCACGCCAGCGTCGGAGGGACAAACGTGCGCAGCAGCTAAAACGTCGTGCCAGAGATTTCAGCTGAGTCACTGGGCCACACCCCACAGGCTATATAAGCAAGGGGTGTGCCGTTTGAAACTCTTGTGACGAACAATACTGAATCTTCTGTTGTAGCACTTCGGAATTATCCTGGACT
>NW_015424441.1:0-1316 GCF_001527695.2 Protobothrops mucrosquamatus | reverse complement strand
GCATTTGGATCCTCAAAAACTGTCCTGTATGTATCCTAATTTACAGCCCAAATGTTGGAGATGTGGAAGTTTAGATGCAACTTATTTTCATATTTGGTGGACGTGTAGGGATATAAAAGCATTTTGGATTAAGATTTGGTGGAATATTCAAAATATTTTTAAGAAAAAGATAAAGTTTACACCGCAGTTATTTTTGCTAAGTATTATGGAAGATTTGGATGCTAAAGAAATGAATTTGATGTTGAATCTTATAACAGCTGCAAGATTACTGGTAGCGCAATATTGGAAGAAAAATTCTTTGCCTACTATGAAAGAATGGAGAATTAAAGTGTCTAATTTAGCAGAAATGGCAAAAATTTCCACTTATTTGAAGGATCAATCTCAAGGAAAATATATTTTGGTTTGGAGAAGATGGATTGATTATATTCAGAAAAAATACGAGATTGAAAAGTATTACTTAGCTTATGAGTAAATTTTAGAATATTATTAATAGTTTATTATGGATGAATTTATATTATTTTTAGTAATAATGTTTAATTATATTATTATTTTGCTGGTAAAGTGTTAAGATCTATCTATTTTGTAGAGTTAAAGTATGTGTGGATGAGACTTGATTGTAGTATATCTGGGTAATGTTATTTAATTTATGATTCTGTTTTTATAACCCTGTAACCAGCTCTGGGAAGTGAAGGGGGGGAGGGGGGGAGGGAAGTGGGATATTGTATGGAAAATTATTTAAAACTTTTAATAAAAAAAAAGTACAGGTAGTCCTCGACTTACAACCATAATTGAGCCCAAAATTTCTGTTGCTGAGACATTTGTTAAGTGAGTTTTGCCTCATTTTATGACCTTTCTTGCCACATTTGTTAAGTGAATCACTGAAGTTGTTAAGTTAGTCACATGGTTGTTAAGTAAATCTGGCTTCCCCATTGACTTTGCTTGCCAGGTCACAAAAGGTGGTCACATGATCCTGGGACACTGCAGATGTCATAAATATGAGTCAGTTGCCAAGCATCTGAATTTAGATCATGTGACCATGAGGATTTTGCAATGGTCGTAAGCAGTGCTTTTTTTCTAAAAAAAAAAAAGGTGCCGGAACTCTCATCTTGTTAATCTTTTAACATGCAGACAGCCCAGGTTCGAATCTCAGAAGGGTATGTCTGGCTGATGAAAACCAAATAAGGTTTGAAATAGCTATCCCAGTTCTCCCTTAATTCTTTGTTAGCAATTCAAATTTTGGAACACATATGATGTCGCAGTTAAGCGACTGCTGCCTGTGGATGGCTCTAGGTTGAGCTGATACAGGCAAAAGACTT
>NW_015424440.1:0-1317 GCF_001527695.2 Protobothrops mucrosquamatus | reverse complement strand
GAAAGTGCAACCGTGCAAGAAACCTGTGTCTTGGCCCTCAGCAAGGACTCTATTCCTGCAACACAGAGGTCTTCCCAGGAGGCAAAAGTTACGGCCGGCATAACTCGAATTGCTAAGCAGAGAGCAAAGGTAGCACTAAGGATCAGGTGGGAGGCAAAAAGGAGAGAAAAGGGTGAATTGGCTCATTAATAACCAAGAGGGCAGTTTGTTCTCTGTGTGGAAGGAGGGAGTGGGCCAAAAGGTACAAAAGGGGCGAGAGTCTTATTTCAAGGGAAGAATTAACCCAGGAGGGAATGCTGTGAATTCCAGGCCCATGGAAAGAACTGTGGGTTCTCTGTAGATAACAGAAAAGCAGGAAGCAAGCTGAGATTACTTATGAATATGTACGCATCGCGTTCTCTTCTGTAATATTTTCCCCTCTTTTCTGTAATGTATAAATGTATCTACTGCTCTGCAGCAGAGTATCTCTCACTATTCTTTTGCAGGACTTCTGCTCCAGTACGTACTGTCTAATAAATCTCTGCGGTGAGCCTGGATTATTTCCTTTCTGTGTTTGATTCACACCAAGCAAAACAGGGCACAATAGGACAATTTCTTTGGAAGCAATGTAACTCTACAGCACGGGTGTCAACCTCGCAGCGTCTCATGACGTGTAGCGACGTAGCGTGACTTTCCCCCTTGCCTGAGCTGGGGTGGGCGTGGCTTTTGCATGACGCATCTGGCCCGCGTGCTGGCAAGTTGTCACCCCTGCTCTGGAGAACGTGTCCAAAATACAGGACCCATCATTCCTGCGGGATTGAAATTTGGAAAGTTGTGGCTGCTTTAGAACTATTGTGTTGCCATGCAGCTGCGGTCAAAGCACAACCATTTCCAACGCTTACCGAAAGCTTCTCACAAGTCAATGGGGAAGCCGGTAGGAAGTCTAAAGTCGACTGTGACTGCCAATGCTCCCTGCCAACTTCCCACAAGCAAAGACAGGCAGGCAAGTGGCTGTTGCCAGGTGAGGGAGGGGCGAGGGTCGCACGCAAGAGATGAAATGCAGGTCAGGGAGAGTAACCAACAGTGCGTGGGGTGACCAAGAGGTCACAGATAGTTAGGCAGTGTGCAGCAGATATAGGGGGCGCACAAGCAGCCAATTGTGAGTGCAGAGGACAGGAAGGATATGCAGATGAGGGGAGGGGTCTTAGCCATGCAACAGGACATTCCCTGCTGGATTCCCCCACTGACTTTCTCCCTGGAAGCTGGGGTGCTGTGGGAGACCTAGAACAGGCCCTCCACAAGTTGCTGGCTGAGGAATTCTGGGAGTTGAAGTCCACA
>NW_015424439.1:0-1317 GCF_001527695.2 Protobothrops mucrosquamatus | reverse complement strand
CGGCTCCCGCTTGCCGACCGAGGCCAGGGGGGGGGGGCTTCTCCCCTCCCTGCCTCGGGCTTTTGGGGGGGCAGGGGGTCCCCTGCGCGGCCGAAGGGTGCGAAGGGGCTCTGCCGATCAGCGCAGCCGCATCCACCGCCGGAGAGGAGTCGCCGCTCTGCCCGCCGAGACCGTCGCCGAGGCGGTGCGTTGTTGCTGCCGCCGCCGCCGCCGTCGCCGCTCGCGAGGGAGGCTGCCGTTGCTCCAGAGCTCCCCCGTCCGTCGCCTTCGCGCCCTGCGCCCCCGCCGGCCGAGCCCGAGGGGGAGGCTGGCGGAGACCGCAGTCCTGGCCCTGCGCTTTGCTCTCGCCCGGCGGGGCAGAAATTGCGGTTTTCTGTGCGGTGCTCCCTCCGGGAGGAAAGGTTCCTCCGCCGGGACACTCAGAGGCGGGTGGACGGCAAGGATTCCCAGGATTCCCAGGCAGCCTGGGGGATTCTGGGGGATTGCAGTCCTGCTGGCAAAATCCCCATTTTCTATGCATTTCTCCCTGCTGGCAGGGCAAAAATGGCATTTTCTGTGCATTTCTCCCTCCTGGCATGGCAAAAAATGCATTTTCTATGCATTTCTCGGTCCCCAAGGACAGGTTTTTTCCCCTGGGACACTCAGAGACTGGTGGACTGCAAGGCCCAGGATTCCCAAGCAGCCTGGGGGATTCTGGGGGATTACAGTCCTGGCAAAATCTCCATTTTCTATGCATTTCTCCCTCCTGGCATGGCAAAAATGGCATTTTCTGTGCATTTCTCCCTCCTGGAATGGCAAAAATGCCATTTTCTGTGCATTTCCCCCTGCTGGCATGGCAAAAAATGCATTTTCTATGCATTTCTTGGTCCCCAAGGAAAGGTTTTTTCCCCTTGGACACTCAAGACACAGGTGGACTGCAAGGCCCAGGATTCCCAGGCTGTCTGGGGGATTCTGGGGGATTGCAGTCCTGCTGGCAAAATCCCCATTTTCTATGCATTTCTCCCTGCTGGCAGGCAAAAATGGCATTTTCTGTGCATTTTTTGCTGCCCAAGGAAAGGTTTTTTCCCCTGGGACATTCAGAGCCGGGTGGACTGCAAGGCCCAGGATTCCCAGGCAGCCTGGGGGATTCTGGGGGATTACAGTCCTGCTGGCAAATTCCCCATTTTCTATATATTTCTCCCTGCTGGCAGGGCAAAAATTGCATTTTCTATGCATTTCTCCGTCCCCAAGGAAAGGTTTTTCCCCCTGGGACACTCAAGAGACGGGTGGACTGGAAGGCCCAGAATTCCCAGGCATTCTGGGGGATTACAGTCCTGG
>NW_015424438.1:0-1317 GCF_001527695.2 Protobothrops mucrosquamatus | reverse complement strand
AGCTTGCAGGACTGGCCTAGGGTAATTTTTAGGGGGGTTTTAATTATATTTTAAATTCGACAAATATTTAATATTCTTTTTAATTAATTTTAAATTTGTATTGTTTTGTATGTATTTTAAATAGATTGTCAGCCGCCCTGAGTCCTACGGGAGAAGGGCGGGATATAAATTCAAATATAAATAAATAAATAAAATAAAAAGCATAGAAGGCAGACTTTTTTTCCCAGTGACGGGAACACTTCTTTCTTCCCACTTTTCTGCTCCTGGGTTTGGGGTTTTTTTCTTCCACGCCTGAGAGATTCCAACTTAGTGACTATAGCTTCATGGTAGCTTTTTCCTGGCAGTTCAATCTGAGGAAAGGAATGTGATCATTGTGGCTTTTCAGCTTTCTTCTCCCATCACAGCAATTGTTCATATGTTGCATTTATGCTAAGCACCAAACAGATCTTTATTTAAAAGTGGGGGGGCAGGACATAGATGGGGTGTCTTGTTTCCACTCTTCTCTTGTTGTTAGAGGGATTAGTGATTGGTTCATGTGGTTTTGGAGACAAGCAGCTGTGGAGATTTTTTTAAAACACAGATTTTTTTTTTTATGAGAACTTGGAGAGTGAACATGTCCGTAGTGTGGAAATGCCCTTTTGTCTCCACACTATAGTAAGCATGTAGATTTATTTATCACTTCACTTATCACCTACTTAAAATGTCTAACAACATATAACTGTGAAGGCTGTTTTGTTCCTGTTTAAGTCCTGAAAGCATCAACTTTTATTTCAGCAAAAAGTAATCCATTATTGTTGCCATTTTATAAAAAATATATTTTCATGTATAAAAAACTGCCCCAAATGCATCTGCAAAAATTTTTTCACTGAAACCCATTACTCTTATCCTCAAAAAAATTGTTTGAGAGGCCCAATTTGATTAAGGTGTTGGCCTATAAACCAGGAGACCATGAGTCCCACTTTAGGCATGAAAGCCAGCTGGGTGACCTTGGATCAGTCAGTCTGTTTCAATCCAACTCACCTAACAGGGTTGTTGTTGTGGGCAAAATAGGGGGAAGAAAGAGTATTGTGTATATTTGTTCATCACTTTGAGTTAAACATAATTAAGACAAGGTAAATCAAATCTTTTTTTTTAAAGTAATGTTGGAATGTAGCACTGCATCTTTCACTTAAATGTTAAAACAAACATGACCTTGACAGATCAAAGAGGAAAGCAAGAGTGTGGGAGTAATTTCACTGAGTCATATATATTCAGTGTATTTGCAGTATATTGAAATTACAGTAATCAATTCTGCATGCTACATAAAAAGGCAACTGT
>NW_015424437.1:0-1317 GCF_001527695.2 Protobothrops mucrosquamatus | reverse complement strand
GAGGGGGAGAGAGAGAGGGGGGGGGTGTCAAACAAAATCCTAAACTATTGATAAGAATTGACCAACCGGCTTCCTAGGCTGAGAGAGAGTGACGGGCCCAAAGTTACCCAGCCAGCTTTCATACCTAAAGTGGAATTAGAATTTAAGAGTCTCCTGACTTCTAGCCAGGTGCATAACAATATACCGTGACTTCTAAGCAATTTCCTCAGATGCTTTTGAGAAATAACAGATAACATGCATGAATTTTGCTGATGCTTTGAAATATACAACGGCGACCAATAATTATCATCCTCTATTGTGAAACTGCTCATTCGTTGTGTATCACCTGGGGAAATATCTCATCTGCCTTGAGAAACCTGGCTCCTAAAAGGATTTCCAGATCATTATCCTCTTGTTCTCAAAAACGGGAATTTAATTCTTAATAAAAATGCTTAGGATTGTAAAACCTGTGCAGCAGAATAAAAACAGTCTCACATACAATATATCTCTGCATAGTTGCTAAAATCCTAGTATCTGTGCAGATACAGAAACACCTATATTGTTCTAACATACAAGACCTCTTTTCTGTCTTTTTAAAAAATTACAGGAAGTCCTTGACTTATGACCAGTTGCTTAACCACCCCACCCTGGTCACACATTTATGGCTACTTGCCACAACCCGCTGTCACCTGACTACATTTTAAAATGTTTTTGCAGAAAACAGACTTTTATATCCAGTTATTGGCATAAATAGCCCACAGTGCACAACTGATTCATTTAACAATCGCAGCAGTCACTTTATGATTGTAGCAATCACTTAAGGACTGCTGCAAAAAAGGTCATAAAATCCGGTTGGTCAAATAGGTGATCTGATAAATGACCATCGGGACTTACAACCATAATGGCAGGCTCCATTACGGTTGCAAGTCAAGGAGTACCTATAATTTTTCTTTTCAAAATTACTTCTGAACCTCAAATTATTGAGCCAACATCAACTGTGGGAAACAAAGCAAGAGATGGCAATGATGTAAGTCATTAGGCCAGAGATGGCAATGATGTAAGTAATTCAACCATTGCTCACTTCAAGCCCTCCAAATTTCAGGAAAGGAGGAGGGAGGAGGAGGAGGAGGAGGAGGAGGAGGAGAAGTTGTTATTTCAAGTTTTCTTGATAGAAGATTCAAGACACCATTGTTTAAAAAACACAACAGAATATTTAGCAGTATTTTATATTTTGGAAAGCAGTCATATTTAGTTTTCTCAATGCTCCAATTTTTTAAACTAGAACAGTGGTGGCGAACCTATGGCACGCGTGCCAGAGGCGGCACTCAGAGCCCTCTC
>NW_015424436.1:0-1317 GCF_001527695.2 Protobothrops mucrosquamatus | reverse complement strand
TGTCCTCACTGTTAGGAAGTTTCTCCTTAATTCCAGGTTGCTTCTCTCTTTGGTCAGTTTCCAACCATTGTTTCTTGTCCTGCCCTCTGGTGCTTTGGAGAATAATTTGACCCCCTCTTCTTTGTGGCAGCCCCTCAAATACTGGAATACTGCTACCATGTCGCTCCTGTTTCTTCTTTTCTTTAGACTAGCTAAACCCAAGTCCTGCAGCCGTTCTTCATATGTTTTAATCTCCAAGTCTGTGATCATCTTAGTTGCTTTTCTCTGAATTTTTTCCAAAGTCTCAATATCTTTTTTGTAGTATGGTGACAAAAAATGGTTGTAGTATTCCAGGTGTGGTCTTACTAGGGTTTTATAAAGTGTTATTAATACTTTGTGTGATCTTGATTCTATGCCTCTGTTTATACAACCCAGGATTGTATTAGCTTTTTTGGCTGTTGCTGCACACTGCTGGCTTATAGTCACATGATCATACTAGGACTCCAAGGTCCCGCTCACGGATACTGTTTTTGAGCCAGGTCTTGTCTGTACTTGTACCTTTGATTTTTCCTGCCTAAATGTAAAACTTTCCTTTTCTCCACATTGAAACTCATTTTGTTGGATAGGGCCCATTGTTCAAGTTTGTCAAGATCTTTTTGGATCCTAAGACGGAACCTTGTGGTACTCCACTGCTTACTTCTAACAATGTGAATGTAGTACCATTGAGGACTACTAATTGAGTACAGTTTGCCAGCCAGCTACATATCCATCTGTAGTCTGTAGTCACCCACGATTTTCATTCAGTGATCTTTGGAATAGCTGCAATCCGTCTCACTCAGAGGACCATCGCAAGGGTGAAACTGGAAACTGGAATGGGAAGGTCAGGTGTGTGAATTCTTTCAGGTAGAATAGTCCAACCCTCAGCTCAAGGCAGGAGACCTTATTCCATCCCCCTCAAATGGTGATCCGGTCTATCTTTGAAGAGCTCCAGCGATGCAGCATCCACAACTCTGGGAGGCAAGCCGTTCCATTCATTGTTCTCTCAGAAAATTCCTCCTTACTGCTAGATTGGATCTGTCCTTAACAAGCTTGCACTCGCTACTTTTGTTCTGCTCTCTGCTGCTTCGGTAGGCCTGCCCTCCCCGCGGGTTTTGATCGCCACGGCGATTTGGTTGAGTAGGCGGAGCCTGGAAGATAAACAGTGCCAGATGTTCCCGGGCTCGGCAGGCTCCGGCCTGCTCCTTCGGTGGGGAACCCCCGGACTGCTATTAAGGATCAACGTTGCGAAATGTGGGGAGGAGAAGAGAAGCCCCCGGGCGCTGCACGCTCAGGTGGGGA
>NW_015424435.1:0-1317 GCF_001527695.2 Protobothrops mucrosquamatus | reverse complement strand
TTATTTCAGCAACCACCTGGATAAAAAATAAAACATTTTGGGATGGGGTGTGGGGTAAATAAAGTCATTCAATACAATATATTTTTTGTACTTTTATCACAGCTAATACTCCTGTAGGTAATTGATTAGTAGGAAAAATCAAAAGTGTTAACTGACAATTTTTATGTGGAATTCTGTCCACAAATTGAGTATTCAAGATCTCATTAATTTGTTCCACTGTGACAAGTGATGAAGATGGAACTACAATGAAATTTTCAGGTTGTTTTCCTTTGGTCAATAAATCAAATAATGGACTGAGCAAATTTGTAGGCAAAAAAAAATATGGGCGAACCCAATTAAGGGTGCCTAATAATTGTTGCAAATTGACCAAGGAAATAATTTTGGGTAGGCTCAAATGAGGAAGAACTGGGGCAGAATAAGATTGCAACATTGTATGCTTTAAATGAAGATAGGGAGAATGCAACTGTATTTTTTCTGGGGCAACTTGCATTCCATAAAGACTTAAATCATGTTGTATTTCTGAAAGCCAATTAGATTGTGTCTTTGGTGCTCCAATTAAAATATCACCCATATAATGATATACCAAAGCCAATGGGTGACGTTTGTGCTACGCAGCAAGAGTGGATATCAACTTTCCCCTGTTCCACTCTTCACAAATCGCAATTCTAAGCAGAGGAAAAAAAGTTTCAAACGAACAGCTCCCCCTTCTTCCTGTCTCTCTCTCGCTTTTAAAGCAACACAGCCAGACGAAAGAGAGGGGGGGGGAATCTCACCACCAAAGAATAATTTTCTCTCCTTGATATAAATTTTCCATAAAACTCTTCTCATACAAACACTTACTATTACTTTTACATTACTTTTACAACAATAAAATCTACAGTTCATTATTTCTTTCACAGCCTGGGAGAGAGTGGGTGAGGGGGTGGGGTTTGAGGGCTAACACACACTTAGGTATCACCAAATGAACTCATTCACTTCCAGTCTAAACAATTCCAATGCATAAATAATTCCACATACAAATATTTCATTTCATGCTTTCTCCAGGCAAGCCATTTATTCTTAAATAAGGCCTTTTTGTATTGTTGTTATCAGAGAGGGTTTGACCCTCTTCCAAGTCATGGAAATAACACAGAACAACATAGACAAACATATATACACAAATACTGTTAAAACAACATTTATTTAAACATATGACTTGTCCTGCAAGAAGCGAGAAAAATCAAGAGCTGATTCCAACCAAACATGTGGTTTTTATATAGGGCCCTTTATCATCTCCTATTTTTCTCACCATTCCAAGCCCAAGCATAATGTTCTGGG
>NW_015424434.1:0-1317 GCF_001527695.2 Protobothrops mucrosquamatus | reverse complement strand
CTGAGTTCAAATCCTAATACTCATGGAGTTTTCCGGGCATCAATATTGGAATGGTTTGTCATTATCTTTTCAAATATTTTTTCTACTTCTCAGTCTAGCCTACACAATGGTAGTTTTTGGTAGTGGTCCATTCTATCTTGCTTAACCAGGCAAGTTTGTCCAGGTGTCTGTCTCTGTTTAGGATATGATCAGCACTAAGGCTGATTCCAGTCAAGGTATTTAAGTGCCATCTCAATTTCCTTGAAATATAGTGTATGTTATAAATTCAGCTTCTAAAATACATTTTTGAATTGGCAGTATTACATTAAGATGGTAGGTATATCTATGGATATTAATCTGTAAAGACCTACTGTTATGCTATGAAATTTAAAATCTTGATAGTTATGTTTTCTCCCACAGCAGTATTGTCTATAGTAGGGCTTTTCAACCAGTGGTACGGGTACCACCAATGGTACATTGGCACCTGGCAGGTGGTACGCGACCATCCTAGAAAAGTGGTAGCAGGGGAGGGGAATGAGCTGAACCGGTGGCAGCACTGCACAAGCCTAAGCGAGAGATGGCTGGAGCTGCAGGGCTGTCAGGGCTCAGCGGAAGCGCCAGGATCAGCGCCAGGCTCCAGCTGGAGCTCGGCCCTGATCCTGGTGCTTCTGCTGAGCCCAGAAGAAGCGCCGATCAGCTGGAATGTTGCAGCATCTCCAGGGTCTTGTGATTTACATTCAGATGCTTGGCAACTGATTCATATTTATGATGGTCACAGTGTCCCAGGGTCATGTGAAGTGACCAAAACCTGCTGCAATCACCCAGTAGACGGGGGGGGGGGATGAAAACCAAACACCCCCACCCCACCCCCGCTGCCAATCCTCAACAGAAATGCTCACAACAATGAAAACCTCGGACAGGAGGAAGAACACCGCTGGGTGGGCAGGCAGATGTCTTGATCAGCTGTGCCTTGGGGGGCACTTTTTTCAGTGCCATTGTAACTTCGAACAGTCACTAAGCGAACTGTTTCAAGTCGAGGACTATCTGTACTTTATCACTTTTTTCCTTTTTTTGGGGGGGGGTCATGAAGTTTTTGACACTTTGCTAGGTGACTGGTGGTACTTGGATATTGTCATATCCTAAAAGCAGGGCTTTTTTTCAGCCGGAACGCGGCGGAACCGCGTTCCGGCACCTTTTTCCGGGCCGGCCGCACCGGAAATAGCCCCTCCCACACCGGAAATAGCCCCTCCCAAATTTTACTTGCATTCCTGTTCTCTAAAGGGGCGGTCCTAGGGTTTGATGAGGGCGTGGCCAGGTTTGAGTTCCGCCACCTTTTCT
>NW_015424433.1:0-1317 GCF_001527695.2 Protobothrops mucrosquamatus | reverse complement strand
CCCTTAATGTCTGTAAAATTCGCTCCTCTGACCAAACATCACCAAGGACCTTAATTACTACGCTTGTCCTCATTTCACTATTCTGCTCCTCACACCACCTGGTGGCTGCATTAGAGTCCATATTGTTCTCCTGGCTCATATCCCTACACAAGACTAACACTTCCTTACTAAGGGGAGGGGCTGGGCAGGAAATCCCGGATGAGCCCCCACATGTAGCATTTCCTCCTTAGAGGCCGCAAAAGCCCAGGCCCTCCCAGCCCCATCCCCCTTCATCAAGCCCTGCCGTAGTGTTCTCTAGGGGTTGGTAAGATGTCTCTTCCAGCCGGAGCTCATGCAGAATTAGGAGGTAGCAGGCTCTTGTTGTCAAGGAGGGGCTTCCAGGAACTAAAATAGCCAGCCCCGATAGTCAATGCTATGATGGTATCCAATAGCCCAAGGCCGTTATAGCAGCAATAATTAAGGATTCCTCAGCGGTCATTCAGAGTCAAGTGGGATGGAGGAAAAACCCCAGCTCCAGAAACAACAACAGTCAGTGTGCTGTAGCAATAGCTCGCCCCCCAGGGCAACTCGACCACAAAGTCTAAAACTTGTACCAGCAACAATAGTCACAGTCCAAATAGCCTCCAGGCTTCGCAGCAACAGTAGCCACCACCAGTCTCTCCTCTCCTTCTGTTGCTTCTTCTCAGTCAGGTCTCGATGTCAAAGCCCTCCCCCCCTTTATCTTTATTGTTAAAATCCGAGGCTAGGAGCCTCAGCCAACTCCTTTCTACACACTCCCCCTTGCCTCCGTTTGAGATATCCTCCTTACGAAGGAAGCAATAAAATTCCACTCTCTCTCTCTCCTCTGAGATACCCTCCTTACGAAGGAAAGCAATAAAATTCCACTCCCCCCCTCTCTAGCCTCCGTTTAAAATATCCTCCTTACGAAGAAAAGCAAACACAGCTTGTAATATTTGGTTTTAATTCGGCTTTTATCGGGGTTTATTTTCTGTATTTTTGTATTTTGTAATTTTTTGTATTTTGTGTTTACTATTTGTTTTTAATATGCTGTGAACCGCCCTGAGTCCTATGGGAGAAGGGCGGTATACAAATTAAAATAATAAATAAAAATAATAAATAAATAAAACTTCCACTCCCTCTTTACCTTCACCTGACGAACTGCAACAGCCACCCCGTCCCTTTCCTTTCCTATCTTTTTCTTCCACCCACGCTGGCCACACCCAAAGCCAGCAGCAGCTGTCCCAATCTCTCCCTTCCCAACCGAGCTCCTGTAAACACTCTCAGACAGCCCCGCTACATCAGATTCTCAAAGAATTT
>NW_015424432.1:0-1317 GCF_001527695.2 Protobothrops mucrosquamatus | reverse complement strand
CTCCGTCCTCTCATTCCCATCTCCTTTCTTCCTCTCCCTTATTTTCATCCCATCTTCCTTCCTTCCTTCCTTTTTTCCTTCCTTCCTTTCCTTCCTTCCCTTCCCATCTCCTTCCTTCCTTCCTCTCATTCCCATCCCAATCTCCTTCCTTTCTTCCTTTCTTTCTTTCCTTCCTTCCTTCCATTCCCATCTCCTTCCTTCTTTCCTTCCATACCCTTCTCTTCCAGCTTCTTTCCACGCTTCCATCTCCTTCCCTCTCTTCCCTTTTTTCCTGTCTGTCTGTCTATCTGTCCGTCCGTCTGTCTGTCTATCATATTGCTCCTACAGACCGCACAGAGGTGCGGACCCTCAGCCTGATCTCGGCACTAAGGGACCACTCAGCACTGAGTTCAGTCGTCCTAGCAGCTCCGTAAAGCCTCCAGGTTCAGTAACAGTTTATCCCTGAACTTCTTCCAATGGAAATCAGCCAGGCTCGGGGCGGGGGGGGGGAGGCTCATATCTTCGAGCGCTGCTTACCTACCTGGAGGTCCTCGGAGGGTCCAAACCATTGGGCTACCCTAGCCCAGCTGCTTCAAGGTCCTTCCTCCCCAAGAGAATTAGGAGCTAAACCTCCATGGACAGGAAGAGTCTACCTTTGTCTGTAGTGAGTCAACAAAGCAGGGGAATCTCCCTTTCTTCCCGTCGGATCCAGCCTCCCGCAGCTCTCGGGATCGGGCGCGGCAGACGGCGCTCTGCACTCGCTCAGAGGGCTCCTCTCTCTCTCTCTCTCTCTCTCTCTCTCTCTCTCTCTCTCTCTCTCTCTCTCTCTCTCTCTTCGGGCCATTCCCCCACCCTACCCCGCCTGGGGTCGCCGGCTCTCTTTACCTGCTTCCCCGCGGCTGCGGCCAGGGATTTCTGCAGGAACTGCCGGAGCCTGGGGTCGGAGGGCGCCGCTGCCACGGTGCTCCACGCCACGGACACGGACACGAGCAGCGCCAGGGCGCAGTGGAGGCGGCAAGGGAACATAGCGGCGAGGCGGCGAGGCGGCGAGGCTGGAGCGCGGAGATGCTTTCAGTGTCTCCGGTGCTGAGCCCAGGCCAGTCTTGGCTTCTGGGGTGTCCATCGGCGCCCCCACTTTATAAAGCCCTCTGCTGACGTCAAGGCAGGGGCGCGACACCCCCCTCCCCCCTCCCCCCTCCCCTCGCTTTGATGGCCCATTAAGCGCGCAGATCCATCAAGTTTAAAGGAAAGGGGAGGGGGAGAGGGTGGGGGCAGGGGAGAGGGTGGGGGGAGACCCACGGGGAGGCGGGGAGGGGGAGGGTGGGGAGGGGGAGGGGG
>NW_015424431.1:0-1317 GCF_001527695.2 Protobothrops mucrosquamatus | reverse complement strand
CCCCCCCCCCACCAGATATTTACCAAAGACAAATCAGCCACCTCACCAACAGGTCTATTCAAACATACCTGAAAAACAAGCAAGGGCATGAAAAGAGGGAATGACATAAGTTGCTTCATCCTTTCCAGTAGAAACTTGGAGACAAGAACAAAATTCAGACAAGAGTAAATCAGTGTTTCGTTCACAGCATGGACAGGAGGGTATAGACCAGGGGTCTTCAAACATGGCCCTTTTATGACTGGTGGACTTCAACTCCCAGAATTTCTCAGCCAGGCACGCTGGATGAGGAATTCTGGGAGTTGAAGTCCACCAGTCATAAAAGGGCCAAGTTTGAAGACCCCTGGTATAGACTGTGCAGACAGAAATGCATTGACTTGGTTGCTACAATATAAGAAAAGATGTTGAGATACAGGAAAGAGTGCAGAGAAGAGCAACAAAGATGATTAGGGGACTGGAGGCTAAAAATATATGAAGAATGGTTGCTGGAATTGGTTGTATCTAGGCTAATGAAGAAAAGGTAATAATAATAATAATAATAATAATAATAATAATAATAATAATAATAATAATAATAATAATAATAATAATAATAATAATAATAATAATTAAAAAAAAAAAAGTTGGAAAGGACCTTGGAGGTCATCTAGTCCAACCCCCTGCTCAGGCAGGAAACCCTATACCATTTCAGACAAATGGCTGTCCAGTCTCTTCTTAAAAACTTCCAGTGTTGGAGCATTCACCGCTCCTGGAGGCAGGTTGTTCCACTGGTTAATTGTTCTAACTGTCAGGAAGTTTCTCCTTAGTCTAGAGGTGACATGATAGCAGTCTTCCAATACTTGAGGGGCTGCCAAAAAGAAGAGGGGAGGGGTGTCAAGCTATTCTCCAAAGCACTTGAAGACGAGAAACAATGTATGGAAACTAATCAAGGAGAGAAGCATCCTAGAGCTAAGGAGAAATTTCCTGACAGTGAGAACAATCAATCAGTGGAACGACTTGCCTTCAGAAGTTGTGGCTGCTCCAACACTGGAGGTTTTTAAGAAGAGACTGGACAATCATTTGCCTGAAACGGTTGCTGGATGTCTATGGGGATTTTCAGTCATCCAGGTCATGATTGTCCCAAAGCTACTTTTTCAAAAGGCAACTGGACTTTATTTTTTTCCTTGGAGATATTTTGCTTCTCCTCGAAGAAGTTTCTTCAATGCGTTTCTTCTGTTCAGTTCAGTTGAGAAGCAAAGAAGATGCTGGATGAGAAGCAGAACGTCTTCAAGGAAAAAACAAAGTCTACTTGCCTTTGGACATGAACAACTGAGTGGGGAG
>NW_015424430.1:0-1317 GCF_001527695.2 Protobothrops mucrosquamatus | reverse complement strand
TTTTTCAGTTCTTTAATGTTGTGGTCTGTTGCTGACAATAGACGGGAAGCCATGTTATGGTCAGTCGTCAATGTGGTCTTCTGCTGACGTTTCTTTTTAGGCAATGTTTTACCTCCTACATTAAAGAAATATCAAGATGGCATATAAGATTGAGCAAAGTAAGAATCACATAACTTTACCTAAGCTTCAGAGCCAAATGGTCAAATAGATATTCACTGCATGGATTTGCTTATTTTTATTGAGTCAATCTCTGATGCAACTATTTATTGATCAATCTATTGTGAAAATTATACCTGAACTCTCATAATATTAGCTTTCATAACTGCTATACTCACATACTATGTTAAAACAGTATTTAGACAACTTTACGTTGCATGGACTTCAATTCCTAGAACTCCTTAGTCATTCGTGCCTAAAGCAGGATTGCTAGGCCAGCACCCTAACCACTATACAAAACTGCGTAGACAGATGGATTGATAGATACACACACACACACACACGCACACACACAAACATACACACCATATCTAAATACTGATAAAATACTAAAAGTAATGGACTCAAAAAGAATGTAAGAGTGACCACTCAAATTTGCAAACTCCTTTTCTTTTTCTGGACCCCACACCCTGTCCCTTAGTGTAATTTTTGAAATCATGTGACACTGACATCTGTATGACCATGACAATGGTGAACTATTCCTTTCACCAATAACTGGTGAATTGCACCCACCAACACAACCGCCATTATTTAGAGCAGTGATGGTGAACCTTTTAGAGACCGAGTGCCCAAACTGCAACCCCAAACCCACTTATGTATCATCGGGTGCTGGGTAGGCATGGCCCATTGGGTGCATTTGGCCCATTGCGTGGGCGTGGCTGTGGTGGTAATGGCAGACTGGGTGGGACTAAAAAGGTCAATCAATTCCAACTTTGCAAGATCTTTTTTTTCCCCACGAGAAGTTGAAATTGATTGATTGAACCTTTTTTTTTTGCATACGGCGGTGGAGGCCTAAAGCGAAAAAGTTTTATAAAACCCAGCTGAAGGCCTAGGACTGGGACAACAGCGCGCGTGCCCACAGAGAGGGCTCTGTGTGCCACCTGTGGCACGCGTGCCATAGGTTCGCCACCACGGACCTAGAGGGAAGAATTACTGACCGAGAGCGTTCAAAGCAATATAGTTTAAATACTTTTAACAACATTCCAAAAATATAGTATACTTTCTGCAGTATAGAAGTGTCAGGCTAACTCACAAAAGTGTAGTTATAGCACAACTGCTTCCTTTTCAGGAAAGGCCTAGCTGCCATTAGTTTGGTTGTAA
>NW_015424429.1:0-1317 GCF_001527695.2 Protobothrops mucrosquamatus | reverse complement strand
TCCCGACTTTTCCTCCAACCCTCTCCGCGCCTGGCTTCGGCTCCCGACGCCTCGGAGGGTCTTTGGCGGCTGCCCGCAGAGCCGGCTGCTGGCCGAGGGGCGGAGAGAGGAAGGAGGAGACCCCCCCCAAGGCCCCCCCACTCCGAGAGAGCGGTACGTTTAGGTCAAGCCGCGCTCCCCCCCCTCGCCCATGTGGTAGGAGGGTTGGGGGGGGAGGGGAAAAGGATGGAGATGGGGCAAGGGGGGAGATTCGAGCGCGTCTGGAAAGCGCCAGCCTGGAAGTTTTCGACGGGGCGGATTGGGAAGGGGGGGGCTTTTGCCGAGCAAGGGTTGAGGGTCCCGGCTGAGCTGAGCTGAAGCTCGGCGGAAAGGTGCGGGCGTCTCGGGAAAGCGCGCTGGGGGAGGCCGGAGGAAAAGTCGGGAAAGTCTCCCTTCCTTTTAAAATGTCCTTTCCTTCCTTCCTTCCTTCCTTCCTTCCTTCCTTCCTTCCTTCCTTCCTTCCTTCCCTTCTTTCCTTCTTTCCTTCCTTCCTTCCTTTCCTTCCTTCCTTTCTTCCTTTCCTTCCTTCCTTCCCTTCCTTCCTTCCTTCCTTCCTTCCTTCCTTCCTTTCCTTCCTTCCTTCCTTCCTTTCTTTCTTTCCTTCTTTCCTTCTTCCTTTTTCTTTTCTTCTCTTTCTCTCCCTTTTCTCTCCCTTGTTTTATCGTTTTCTTCTGGCTTCATTTTCTTTTTCTCCGTCGTCCTTCTTTCCCTCTCTTTCCTTCCTCCTTTTTATCCTTCCTTCCTTTCTTTCTTTCTTCCTTCCTTCCTTCCTTCCTTCCTTCCTTCCTTCCTTCCTTCCTTCCTTCCTTCCTTCCTTCCTTCCTTCCTTCCTTCCTCCTTCCCTCCCTCCCTCCCTCCCTCCCTGGGAAGAGGTGAAGAAGGGAGGATCAAGCAGAAAAGTCATTTCCACGTTCACTTCCCTGACGGGATATCCCAAGAAATCCAAAGTGGGGGGGGGGATGTTCCCCTTTTGATCGACAGAGCTTCCGTACCGAACGGAGAACCCCTTCCGCGTTCCCAGTGGTTTCTACCCTTTCCCCCCCCCAAAAAAAGCAGAGAAAATTAAAGAAGGGAAAGAGGCCGCTGGAGAAGGAAGGGAGGTCCTATTAATCGCCCAAGAGGGGAGGGGGCGGCGTTTGCAAGCATCCCCTCGAAGTGCATCTAAGCAGGAAAACCTAAAAGTTTACAACTGGCAAAAGGGAAACAACTAGTGCCGGAATGTAATTTAGGTCCGTGTGTGAGGGTGTGTGTGTGGGTGTGTGTGTGAGGGAGGGAGGG
>NW_015424428.1:0-1317 GCF_001527695.2 Protobothrops mucrosquamatus | reverse complement strand
CGACAGTCTGCCTCCGATCCCGACTCCCTCCATCTCCTACCTTCCCGGCAATCCACCCACCCCCCCACCCTTCCCTACCCCAGGGACCTCCTGCTCATCTGTAGTCCTCCATTCCCCACCTCCCTGAACTAATTACCTATATACAGTTATACATTAATTATATATTCACAACTTAATATATAAATTAATTACTTTGGCTTATATGCTGTTATTTAATCTTGTACATTATAAATATAGGTAGTCCTCAATTTATGACTATTTGGCAACTGTACAAAGTCATGAAGGGGCTGAAAAAGGTGACTTATGACTGTTGTGGTGTACCCTGGTCACATGAGAAAAATTCAGGCACTCGGCAACCATCTAAAAATTACCACAATTACAGCATCCTGCGGTCATGTGATTGCTACTTGCAATCTTCCCAGAGGGCTTCCAACAAGCAAAACAAGATGGTAGGGCAGATTCGTCTAATGATTGCATGATTTGTTTAATGACCATGGGGGGGGAGAGTGCAGTCACAAGGAAGTAAACACCAGAAATCGGCAAAAGCTGCCAAAAACTGGGGTCACAAAAACCTGCAACAGTGGTAAATGTGAGCCAGTTGTCAAGCACCCACAATGTCGTCAAAATGTGATACTGTGTGTGTATGTGTGTGTGTGTGTGCGTGCAGCTGGGAACTTGAGAACTGGGTCATAAGTAGTTCTGGGGAGGTCCATCACAATTTCAAACAGTCAATAAGCCACTGATCATTAAAATGGGGACTACCTGTACTAGCAAAAAACCTACAAACTTTGATACATATATATCTTAGTATTTTAATATAATATACTATCTATTGCCATAGTTGGCTGTCTTTTAAGAAGCATCTATGAACTTCAACAAATTAGAATGTGACATCTAGGCTATTAACTGAAAAAATAAATTTGGTCCTGGAGTGAATTGATGTACCCATTTCCAGTTTGTTTCTAAACAGAAATCAAAGTACTGATGGTTTCTCTCTAAGTATTTTATATTTAGACCAGAATATCTAAGGAACATTGACTTTTATTCAGTGTAGCACTAAGTTTGATGAACAGAAAAATATTTTCAACTTTTAATAGTGATATTATTCTTTGCTTTTGACTACTTTTCAAACAAATGAAGATGGATTCAAAGGTTGCAAAATCAAGAAGTAAAAGACCACGAGGAAGCCAGAAGAAAAAGGAAAAGAAATAATTTGGTTATGTTTTCCTCCTAATCTCAGTTTAAACAAAATGACAAGAAAATGAAAATGGATAGACAGAAAGATTTCATTCTTCACCACTGATGGCTCAGGAAAAA
>NW_015424427.1:0-1317 GCF_001527695.2 Protobothrops mucrosquamatus | reverse complement strand
TTCTTCTTCTTCTTCTTCTTCTTCTTCTTCTTCTTCTTCTTCTTCTTCTTCTTCTTCTTCTTCTTCTTCTTCTTCTTCTTCTTCTTCTTCTTCTTCTTCTTCTTCTTCTTCTTCTTCTTCTTCTTCTTCTTCAGGTTTACTCAGAGAATATCAGTTTAGAATCATTCACTTAAAAGCTATTTTGCTGTATAAGTACCATAATTTAGTTTTCTTCTTGCAACTCTACTTTCATCTCTGTTTTGCTCCTTGGCAACTGGAGAAAGAAATGAGAAACTTCTTTTTTTTTTTTTTTTAGCCAAAGGCAACTTCTGAATAGGAAGCTGAAATTAATTTTAACTCTGGAGTATGCTGGGATCATCAATCAAGGTTCAGAGTTGGCTTGTTTGGATGAAATGACAAGCTGGTGTATGGGGAAAGGGGAATCATTGTTTCTGATTACCTTTTTGATAACCATGATGAAAAGACACGGGCAAGCAAAGACAGAGGAACTGATCTGAAATCTAAACAATGCCAAGATTTTGTGCTGTTTGAACTAAACTCTTCAATTACAGGATTTAGCTGCAAAACCATAAATAACAAGAAACACAAAAGTAGTTTTCCAATGTTTAAAATGCATTAATCATATGTAGAAAGTGCAAGACTGGTTTGTCACTGAAATGAGAAAACAACGCTTCTGCTAACCCAAAAGAATGTGTGTAGACTAGGGTATTCCATGAAAGCAACACATTGACAATACAATAGGCATGTTTCACATTAGAAAATGGTGCATACCAGTTGCTTGTTTCTCCATTTGCCCTTTCTAGAAGAATGAATGGTGCCATTTAGTTCCATGCTCAGGAAGAGCAAGGGGGTCCTTTAAAATGGAGACAGCACTAGGCACACACAAAGGAGATCTAAGAATGACAAAATCTTTGACACTTCGTGTAGATTTCAAATGTGATTATGTGCAAGCCTGTTCCACTTGAAGTCTTTTGCCAAAAGAGATTTCATTCTGCTGTCACTTGAGTAGTTCCTTTCCTTTGACATTTACTGATGCTTTTTTCTACATCAGAAGGATTAGGTAGAAGCTGGAGGAGTGAGGGCGGGGACGGGGGAATGGTGCTTTCCACTGCAATTTAGCTAACACTGCTTTTCTTTGCGAGAAGGGAATCACATGTTTCAAATCACAACCAAGAGAAAGCATAGTTCTTCCCTGCGTGGTTTCCATTTCTGTTCTTCTGTATCTGTTAGGAAGAACGAAGTAATCACATTCTAAGATGATAGCATTGGCTCTGCTATTTTGGTCAACAGTTGGAGAATCAAGTTTCGTTCCCCCCC
>NW_015424426.1:0-1317 GCF_001527695.2 Protobothrops mucrosquamatus | reverse complement strand
AGGAGGAGGAGGAGGAGGAGAAGAAGAAGAAGAAGAAGAAGAAGAAGAAGAAGAAGAAGAAGAAGAAGAAGAAGAAGAAGAAGAAGAAGAAGAAGAAGAAGAAGAAGAAGAAGAAGAAGAAGAAGAAGAAGAAGAAGAAGAAAGGAGAAGGAGAAGGGAAGGGGAAGGAGAAGAAGAAAGAGAGAAAGAGAGAGAGGAAGGGAGGGAAAGAGGGAGAGAGAGAGAGGGAGAGAGAGAGTGAGAGAGAGAGAGAGAGAGAGAGAGAGTGAGAGAGTCTTCCTTTTATGGTCACCAAGTTTAGTGTGTGGTTGTAAATGATGCTGTTAGGTCTTAAACTGACATGCTGAAACATATTGTATGGAAATAATAGTTGGGATTGCTTGAGGCAATTCTCTTACGGTTCATAAGATGCATACGGATGCTAAATCATTAGATCTTTTAAATGGAAGGACAATCTCTTAGGAGACAGGTTAACACAAAGAAGACAGGAAGCACAAATTTGAAAAAGTCAGCATCTTCAGCAAACTGGCATCTGGCTACTCCATTATGAATAAATTCAGTTGGACCCTGAAGATCTGGTCCAAGTCTACACAGGCCCTCCTCAACATATAACCCTTTGTTGAGCGATCGTTCAAAGATACGACAGCACTGAGAAAAGTGACTCACAACCAGTACTCACACTTACAACCATCACAGCGTCCCTACGGACACAGGATCAGAAATCAGGTGCTTGGCAACTGATATGTATTTATAGCGGTTGTAGCATCCCGGGGGGGGGGGTTCATGTGATCGCTCTTCATAACCTTGCTAGTCAGCTTCCAATGAGCCAAGTGAACATGGAAAGCTAGGTTGGCTTAAAGATCGTGTGATTCACTTAACTGCAGTGATTTGCTTAACAACAGTGGTAAAAGAGGTCATAAAGCTGGGCACAAGTCACTTAACGACTGCTTCGCTTAATGACAGAAATTCTGGTCTCAGTTGTAAAGTCGAGGACTACCTGTAACATACAACAGGTGATATATTTTTTTCCAAACCTCAATCATTTAGGCAAGAAAAACCAAATGTGTAGGTATAGTATAGGGGGTACCTTGCTCAATAGTAGTAACTGTGAGAAGGATCTCGGAGTCCTAGTGGACAATCATTTAAATATGAGCCAGCCGTGTGCTGCAGCTGCCAAAAAAGCCAACACAGTGCTAGGCTGCATTAACAGAGGGATAGAATCAAGATCACGTGAAGTATTAATACCACTTTACAATGCCTTGGTAAGGCCACACTTGGAATACTGCATCCAGTTTTGGTCACCACGATGTAAAAAAG
>NW_015424425.1:0-1317 GCF_001527695.2 Protobothrops mucrosquamatus | reverse complement strand
AGCAGTGTTCCAATATCTCAGGGGCTGCCCCAAAGAAGAGGGAGTCAAGCTATTCTCCAAAGCGCCTGGAGGCAGGACAAGAAGCAACGGGTGGAAACTAACCAAGGAGAGAAGCAACCTAGAACTAAGGAGAAACTTCCTGACAGTTAGAACAATTAACCAGTGGAACAACCTGCCTCCAGAAGCGGTGAATGCTCCAACACTGGAAGTTTTAAAGAAGAGACTGGATGGCCATTTGTCCGAAATGGTATAGGGTTTCCTGCCTGAGCAGGGGGTTGGACTAGACGACCTCCAAGGTCCCTTCCAACTTTATTATTATTATTATTATTATTATTATTATTATTATTATTATTATTATTATTATTATTATTATTGTTGTTGTTGTTGTTGTTGTTGTTGTTGTTGTTGTTGTTGTTGTTGTTGTTGTTAAGATGGTTCAATTACAAGTTCCACACAACATCATTGTTGCTTTGTTTTAAAGTGGTACTTCCAAATAAGAGCTTGTCTTTTAAAATAAATAAATAAATAAACCAATAAATGCAAGCCAGTGAGGTTAAATGGCATTACTTTATCATATTTCCTTTACAAAAAAAATAATATTATTAGGCACCAGTCCCTTTGGAAGAGTCTTCAACGTCTCCTTTTGCTTATGCAGTACTTTTGAGTTGGGGAGTTGAGTTTTGCTGGGAAACGCAGGGTTGGTTGGAAAGAACAGATATTTCTAGAAGTCTTGGCCCTGCTAGGGGAACAAGCACGACCTCAACTCTTTTTACCGTTCAACCATTTTTCCTGAGTCTGCTGAAAGTGCCGTTCCTGTATATTTAGATTTTGGATTTATTATTATTATTATTTTTAAATAAAACCAAACCCTGTTAAGGACTGCTTGCTAGTTTTGAAGTCAGGCACTCTGGTTTACAAATCACGCAAAATGTAAAGCCCACCCTTTGCAACGATCGTGGTTTTGGCTGGTGTGCAAACTCAGCTTCAAGTTCTCTTCCCACTCTTGCTACTCTCACGTTCGCAGTAAAATCTGTATTCCCTCTTGCTTTTTTTTTTTTTTTTTAAAAATAAATAAATAAATTCTGACCCGTGCAAGACATTTATTTTGTTTTTGAGCCTCACCCTTGATTTTTCTACAAGAGCAACATTTAAAAGAAAGCATTTTGGGACAGGAGAAGTGGCTGCTTTTCAAATCCTAGCAACAGGAATGAGGGAAGCCTTTTCAAGTAAGAGGATTAGCTCCGTTGGTGGAAGACCTGAGAGGGGAGGGAAGCGAGGGAATTAGCTTTGGCTAGACCGACCGTTAAATTGGTATTA
>NW_015424424.1:0-1317 GCF_001527695.2 Protobothrops mucrosquamatus | reverse complement strand
GCCTTCAATATCCAAGAAGTATTGGAAGGTGCTATCAACACTCTTTGGAGGAGAAGTCCAAAAAGCAATGGTGTGCAATTAAGGGAAAGTGTTCAGTTCGGAGTTTTATCGGAAGGGAAGCTAGCCTGCAATTGTGTGGAATTTTTGGGGCAGTGCTGGTGTGCTAAGATGCTTTTTTTCCCCCACCCAGACATTTGGCGGAACATGAGTTTTTGTCTGTCATTTCTTGTTCCACCTGCTGCAGAAGAAACAGCCTTTCCTGTGCGATGCACGGCCACATGGTGCTTTGCCTTTACACAGCGGAAGATCTGTTTTTGAATTCAAGCAAAAGCAAGCAAGAAAATTGAAGCTAGCCTTCTGTTCTCCCTCATCCAGTCTGCCAGGAGAGAGTAGGAAGATGGAAATAGATTCAACATTCACTGGCCATGAGACACAGCATGCAGAAAGAAGCTAGCCACTCTTTTCTGCTAGCCAAGTTACAAATGTCCTCTAAACATAGCACATGTAGGTACCAGAGTGCCATGGATACTTTTCTAGGTGCCAGTCAGGGTCCATTTTTACTTTTCTAACTTTTATTATTCTAATTTTAAACAAGATTGAAGTGTGAACTCCCAACTCTGTCTTTATTTCCAAAACTGACCTTGGGTTCTGTCAACTGTCTGGCTAGCGAATTCAACACTGAGCGATCTTTACAACTTTGAAATGCCATAAAAGATAAATTTTATTGAATACACATCTCGGTACTGAAGAAGCAAATTGAACTCTAGTTTTCCCACGCAAAAATCTGGTTAGTTGACAATAGCTTTTCGTAACGTCCACCCACCAAGTGTCCACATTGCCCAATCACATTTCTTCAGTTTGTTATAGGAATAGTCCACTTCTCTGTACCAGACATCTCTTTTTGTGACCTTGGGTCTCATGGTCTATGGACAGCTTCTTGAAACTCCTGTTTCCTTCCCAGACCTTCCCTCCCCACTGTTTCTATGGCAAGTTGAGTAGCGACAGAGGTTAGCAAGCATCTTAGCAATTCAACCTTGATATATGGCATTTAGATCCTCAAAAATTGTCTCGTATGTATTCTAATTTACAACCTAAGTGTTGGAGATGTGGAAATTTACATGCAACTTATTTTCATGTGTGGTGGACTTGTAGGGCGGTTAAAGCATTTTGGATAAAGATTTGGTGGAACATTCAAAATGTCTTTAAGAAAAAGATAAAGTTTAAGCCTCAGTTATTTTTGTTGGGTATTATGGAAAATTTGGATAAAAAAGAAATGGAATTGATGCTGAATTTGATAACTGCTGCGAGATTATTAAT
>NW_015424423.1:0-1317 GCF_001527695.2 Protobothrops mucrosquamatus | reverse complement strand
TGTGGACTTCAACTCCCAGAATTCCTCAGCCAGCAACTTGTGGAGGGCCTGTTCTAGGTCTCCCACAGCACCCCAGCTTCCAGGGAGAAAGTCAGTGGGGGAATCCAGCAGGGAATGTCCGGTTGCATGGCTAAGACCCCTCCCCTCATCTGCATATCCTTCCTGTCCTCTGCACTCACAATTGGCTGCTTGTGCGCCCCCTATATCTGCTGCACACTGCCTAACTATCTGTGACCTCTTGGTCACCCCACGCACTGTTGGTTACTCTCCCTGACCTGCATTTCCTCTCTTGCGTGCGACCCTCGCCCCTCCCTCACCTGGCAACAGCCACTTGCCTGCCTGTCTTTGCTTGTGGGAAGTTGGCAGGGAGCATTGGCAGTCACAGTCGACTTTAGACTTCCTACCGGCTTCCCCATTGACTTGTGAGAAGCTTTCGGTAAGCGTTGGAAATGGTCGTGCTTTGACCGCAGCTGCATGGCAACACAATAGTTCTAAAGCAGCCACAACTTTCCAAATTTCAATCCCGCAGGAATGATGGGTCCTGTATTTTGGACACGTTCTACAGAGCAGGGGTGACAACTTGCCAGCACGCGGGCCAGATGCGTCATGCAAAAGCCACGCCCACCCCAGCTCCGGCAAGGGGGAAAGTCACGCTACGTCGCTACACGTCATGAGACGCTGCGAGGTTGACACCCGTGCTGTAGAGTTACATTGCTTCCAAAGAAATTGTCCTATTGTGCCCTGTTTTGCTTGGTGTGAATCAAACACAAAAAGGAAATAATCCAGGCTCACCGCAGAGATTTATTAGACAGTACGTACTGAAGCAGAAGTCCTGCAAAAGAATAGTGAGAGATACTCTGCTGCAGAGCAGTAGATACATTTATACATTACAGAAAAGAGGGGAAAATATTACAGAAGAGAAGGCGATGTGTACATATTCATAAGTAATCTCAGCTTGCTTCCTGCTTTTCTGTTATCTACAGAGAACCCACAGTTCTTTCCATGGGCCTGGAATTCACAGCATTCCCTCCTGGGTTAATTCTTCCCTTGAAATAAGACTCTCGCCCCTTTTGTACCTTTTGGCCCACTCCCTCCTTCCACACAGAGAACAAACTGCACTCTTGGTTATTAATGAGCCAATTCACCCTTTTCTCTCCTTTTTGCCTCCCACCTGATCCTTAGTGCTACCTTTGCTCTCTGCTTAGCAATTCGAGTTATGCCGGCCGTAACTTTTGCCTCCTGGGAAGACCTCTGTGTTGCAGGAATAGAGTCCTTGCTGAGGGCCAAGACACAGGTTTCTTGCACGGTTGCACTTTC
>NW_015424422.1:0-1317 GCF_001527695.2 Protobothrops mucrosquamatus | reverse complement strand
CTATGGGAGGGAATCTGCGGCAGAAGGTGGTCTCGGAGATAACCGGGTCCTATGCCATGAAGCGCTTTAAAGGTGGTAACTAACACCTTAAAGCGCACCCGGAAGGCCACTGGCAACCAGTGCAGCTCGCGCAGCAGCGGTGTCACATGGGAGCGACGAGTCCCTCCCAACACCGCCCGCGCGGCCGCATTCTGGACCACTTGTCTTATTTTCTTGTAGGAAATATTTCTGCACTGTAGTTGAAAAATAGATGTAAAATAATACAACTAGCTTGCTAAGAAAAGCTCCATTGATTGCATTATTGTGCTGTCAGGAATGATGTTAAGATAATGCTGACTTCTTATCATCCAGCCTTCTCTCAGCAAAGCTCAGAACCTTGCAATCTTGACCTACTATCGTATCTTGTCAGCAGTGAACCTGTTGGCTGGCTTGGAGCTACACAGGCATTCCTTTTAGAGTGAATCTGCAACCTTTCACAGATTGTTGAGGGAAATATTTGGTGGTCCCAATAATCCCAACAGGATTAGATACGGCAGCTGTAGTCTCTTGATCATTGCCACCAACATCTTTTTAAAGAAACTATTATATTTTTTTATTAAGAATTGTTTAAAAGGGGGAAAAGGAGAAGACAAAAACTGGTAAAACAGTGAATGAAGAACACTTTTATAAGCATAATAGAATTAGATAAGAATGTTCAGTATTTCACTAATTAATTTTATGTAATTGAACATATTTTAAAAACACATCGTTTTTAAATTCCTAATAGTATATCAACATCAACAGAATAATTGTATACATCTACATTAAGGATGGAAGTTGCACATTTCTGTACAAGCAATAGATTTGTCTTTATTTAGCAGATCATTGAAGGGTAAGATAATTTATACTAATGGATGTGGTACAGCTTTTTCTCCTTCTCCTTCTCCCTCTCTTCTTCCCTGATCAAGGTCCCTTCCAACTCTGTTATTCTGTTATAAATATTTTGAAGCACAGGTAACAGTAATAGTGGGAAGAATTTGGACAGGTTTGGGTCTCATCTCAAGGTTTTTGAATAACCAAATAATGTCACAACTAAGGTATTTATGTATTTATTTGCATCCTGCCTAAATACCGCCAACGAACTCAAGATGATGTTTTATGATGGCAAACTTAATTCAGGAATTCTGGACAAAGAAGGAAGAACTGCAGCTGTCACATCCTAGAAATTGGATGAAAATTTTCCATCAGAACTGAGAGAACAACATGCACATTGTCCTCATGTTAAATGTGGAAGGACAGAGCATGTGGAACCTAATAATCATGAGAAAAATCCCATGG
>NW_015424421.1:0-1317 GCF_001527695.2 Protobothrops mucrosquamatus | reverse complement strand
AATCATACATTCCATCTGCCCAGGTCGTCTACTAAAGATGTTACTGTGGTTTTGTTTCTGGATAACATTTAGTCCCATAGTATCAGGCTGGTTCAATTTATCAAGGTTAGTGCACTTTGGGTTCCACTGATTAAACATCGTCACCTATCAGGATTCCAGGAATGTACCCTTTCTGTAGTAGTACTTGCCTTCTAGAAATCTGAATGACCTCCACCCTACTAAAATTTTGAATAGACCCGAAGACCAGGCCTTTGGCAAGGATAATTGACATGTCTTTCTTCCTTTTCCTTGTTTCCATCTGGGTTTGTTTTCTCTGTCATTTTTGTTTTAGACTGTTTTTTTGTTTTTGTGCCTTGCTTTTAAATCTTTTTTTATAATTAGTAAACTGCCAAGAGTTGTGTGGCATATTAATAATAATATTATAGTACCCCTCCCCCCAAAAGCAGGCAAAGCAGATAAGAACAAGACCTGGCAATAGCTAAGAGCAGGGCTTTTCAACCTTTTCACCCATTGTACCACTTTTAGGATATGGCAATATCCAAGTACCACCAGTCGCCTAGCAAGGTGTCAAAAACTTGATGACCAAAAAAAAAAAAAGGAAAAAAGTGGTTAAATACAGGTAGTCCCCGACTTACAACAGTTCGTTTAGTGACTGTTCGAAGTTACAATGGCACTGAAAAAAGTGTCCCCCAAGCCACAGCCGAGCAAGACACCTGCCAGCCTGCCCGGCGGTGCTCTTCCTACTGTCCAAGGTTTTCATTGTGAACATTTATCTTGAGGATTGGCAGTGGGGGTGGGGTGGGGGGTGTTTGGTTTTTATTCCCCCCTGTTGTGGCTCCGTCTTGTGAGCCCCTCTTATCGGAGGAAGAAGGCTCCGAACATGAAGGAGAGGAGATGGCTAGGCCTCCCTCTCCAAGACCCTCCTCTTTGGCAGTGCCTCAGGTGTCTTCCGACGGAGAAGAGATTGACCAGGAGCCAGGTGGTTCAGAGATTGGCCAGGAGCCCGGTGTTTCTCAGATTGGCCAGGAGCCAGGTGTGTCAGATAATGAGGAAGAAAAGTTGTGGCTGGATCCACGCCAGTGTAGGAGCGTCAAGCGTGCGCAGCAGAAAAAGAGACATGCCAGAGATTAAGCTGAGTCACTGGACCACACCCCACAGGCTATAAAAGGGTGGTGGTGGCCATTTGGACCTCTGTGACGGACAAAAGCTGAATCTCTGGCAAAGTAGTGTGCTGTGGCTTTCAACTGTGTGTATTGTTTTTGTTTCTGTGTGTTTGGAGTAAAAGGTCTTGGCAGGCAGCTACGGAGCTGCTGCCAA
>NW_015424420.1:0-1317 GCF_001527695.2 Protobothrops mucrosquamatus | reverse complement strand
ATTTGAAACAATATAAAAATGATATTATATGTTTGCAAGAAACGCATATTACATCAAAAGATCAAAAGTATTTGATTAACTCTAAATTGGGTCTACATTTTATTGCCCCTGCACCAAAGAAAAAAGCAGGTATAGTTCTTTATGTTAAGAAAGAATTATTGCCAAAGTTAATAGACTCTGATACAGAAGGAAGATTTGTGTTTATTGAACTTTTACTGAATGGGAAAAATGTCTTATTGTTGGCATATATGCACCTAACCAATATCAGCAGCAGAAACAATTTTACAGTCTTCTACATCAAAAGATAACTCAATTGGATTATAAATCTGTTATTATGATGGGAGATTGGAATGGTGTAATAGACCCTAAAAAAGATAAGACTTTTTCTAAAGCTTCAACTCAAATTAAATTGCCTAAAAGTTTTTTTGCATTGCAAGAGGATTTGGAGTTAAAAGATATATGGTGAGATTGGAATATAGGAGAAAGTAATTTTATTTTTTTTTCAGACAGACATCAATCTCATTCTAGAATTGATTTTATTCTGATTACTAGTGACTTAATCCCTAAGGTTAAAAAAGTGAAGATTTTTCCTAGGACCTTATCAGATCATAGTCCTGTATGGATGGAATTTGTAATTGATGGTGGAAGTAAAAGGACTTGGAGATTAAATGAGAATTTATTAAAATATGAAACTAATGTACAGAAACTTAAAGATCACTTAAAAGACTTTTTTATGTTGAATATGAATAAAGGCACTTCTATGTCAATGGTATGGGACGCAAGCAAAGCATTCATGAGAGGTGCTTTAATTTCAATGAATACTGCTCATAGGCGAAAGCAGTTACAAAGGCATAGGGATTTGGAACAAGAGATAAAAATAAAAGAAAAAGCTTTCTCCTTAAATCCAATGGATAATAATTTAAAGGTATCTATTGCAATGCTGAAAGAACAATTTAACATGTTATTGGCTGATCAAATGGCAGTTAACCTGAGATATATGAAACATAATACATTCTGTAATGCAGATAAACCTGGAAGGTGGTTAGCTTATCAATTACGAAAGAAACAAAAACAAAGAGAAAATTGAGAAAATAAATTACAAAGATAAAGAGGTTTTCCAGCAAGATTTGATTAAAAAGGCTTTTTCGGAATACTTTTCAAAATTATATGCCTCTGAGAATATACAAACTTCTGAAATAGATAGTTATCTCCAACAAGTAAATTTTCCTAGACTTTCAGATGATCAAAAAGGAATGATGAATTGTCCGATTGTGCTGGATGAGATCATAGAGGCAATTAAACAATTGAAGGTTGGTA
>NW_015424419.1:0-1317 GCF_001527695.2 Protobothrops mucrosquamatus | reverse complement strand
GAATCTTCCCATGTAGGCGTCCCAGTCGTTCGTTTCTGGGTTGAATGCCGGTAGGGAAGACGAGAATTTCGGGGTGGAAGTCATCTTGGAGTCGCGGATAGTTTCTTGCTTCGGAAGGCTGCGTGGAGGAGCTCTTGCTTCGAAGTAGATTGCTTGCCACGAGGTTGCCCTTGTCGTGCAGTCTTACTGGGATCCCATCTTCGTCGCCAGTGTTAGATCGCGCAGGCAGTAAGACACGAGTCGAGTGACAGTCAGCTCTCGGTTTATTGGCAAGGCATAAGGTAAATCCGGACTGGCTCTCTGGGCCAGGGGAGCCCTCTTTTATGGGATTCCCCTGGCTTGTAATCACACAATTCCATTGGCTGGCAAGACCCTGTTGCTAGTTAGCCAACCAGCAATGGGCATGAAACTTTATGCAGATGGAGAAGGGCAATCACCCTTAATGGGCGATCAATGGTGAAGGGCAATCACCCTTAATGGGTGATCAGGATATGCATAGGGGATTAAGGGGGGGGAATACAAAGAACACAACAGACTACACATTGAAATACACACTGTGATACATTAGGAGCATTTCTCACAGGCATACAATGGAAGGTTTTGCTACATACAAAGTATCCATGTGTAAAGCGCATTTGGTTGCCACATATTACTGACACAGAACTTTCCCAGTGAATTTTCCCAGTGATTATGCATTACATCATTATTCTAGCAATTATGCAGACACATCATTATTGCAGTTATGCAGACAAATCATTATTCTAATAATTGTTCAATTTACTACATTATTCCCCCCTTTGGAAGTTTTCTGGCTTAAACTTCCACTATTCGTCCTCCAAGTCAGGATCTTTAGAGGGCAGCATTTTATATTCACATAAAGTTAACATTGTTTCATGTTTTGCAGTTAATTGAGCTGTACTTTCCAAGATTTTTCGAATCATTGCTATAACACAAGGGAGCAAGCAGGGAATCAAAATACATCCTAAAATTAACAATATTGCTATAACTATGATGGTTTGTAGGCCTGGTAACTTTGGCCACCATCCTGAAAACATGTCTTCGAAATTAAATCCATTCCAGGTTTGTACCGGAACATGAGCTAGTTTGACCATGCTGTTTGTTATGTCTTTCATCACTTTTCCACTTTCATCTATTTCGATGCAACAGTTTGTTAGGTTGAATTTTCCACATACTCCTCCTTCTTTGGCCAACAGATAATCCAAGGCTAACCTGTTTTGCATAATATATGTTCTGGATTTCACATTTTCTTTGGCCAATTCAGTTAGTCCTTTCACAGTCTCATTGGTAATTAACTCT
>NW_015424418.1:0-1317 GCF_001527695.2 Protobothrops mucrosquamatus | reverse complement strand
TGGATATTTTTAACCCTTGCTAAGCACCCAGAGTTGCTTGGTGAGTGGGGATAGCCATATTATATAAATCAATTAAATGAATACAATTTATTAAATAGATTAAATACATGTTCAACAATAACCCTGGGCATAAAGCTGATGTAATATTTCCTTTGTTTTCTGGAAACAAGGACTTTTATGTCAGTTTTCTCTAAAAAGCCACCTATTCTGTGTATGAGACCATCTAGATATGTGATGCTTCAGCAAGCTACCCAGTTGATTGGATTCAGATGGTGTCCAAGTAGAAATAAATAAATAATCTCAGTATATGAGTAATAAGTAATAATGATAAAGTTGGAAGGGACCTCAGAGGTCATCTAGTCCAACCTCCTGCTCAGGCAGGAAACCCTATACCATTTCGGACAAATGGCTGTCCAGTTTCTTCTTAAAAACTTCCAGTGTTGGCGCATTCACCACTTCTGGAGGCAGGTTGTTCCACTGGTTAATTGTTCTAACTGTCAGGAAGTTTCTCCTTAGTTCTAGGTCGCTTCTCTCCTTGATTAGTTTCAACCCGTTGCTTCTTGTCCTGCCCTCAGGCGCTTTGGAGAATAGCCTGACTCCCTCTTCTTTGTGGCAGCCCCTGAGATATTGGAACACTGCTATCATGTCCCCCCTCATCCTTCTCTTCATTAAACTAGACATACCCAATTCCAGCAGCCGTTCCTTATATGTTTTAGCCTTTATGACGTATAAAGAGGATATGCTTATCACTGGACAATATTTTAGGACAGGCCCACAGAAAAGAGATGGATTCAACTTGAATCAGAATGAAACAATACTACTGGCATTTATTATCAAAGAAGTAGTAGAACAGTAGTCCAACTTCCAGTACAGGGCCGATAAAAACTAGGGAACAACTGGTTTTGGACCAATAATTTCTAGAAGTTGAGAATGAAAATATTTCCATTTCCTAGACAGTATAGAAATAGGACATACTAGCCAGTCAAAAATGTAAAGGACCATGGAGAAGAATGATTTGGGAAGTGAGGCATAGGTATCTTCATAGCAATGCTAGAAACCTCTGAGCTAAGATGGGATTGTTATAATATGTAAGTTTAAAAGAAAACATAAAAGCAAAAGGTATAATGGAAATCAGGTGGAGGGGAAAGAACTGGTGCTCATACAAGACCCATCCTGGAGATGATAACACTCTGTAGATGAAAAAAACATAGATCCAGAAAAACTTTCATAGTGCCACAAAGTCTAAGAGCTCAGGAAAAATCTATGAAGTTCCAAGAGGTCACTCTTCTTCTTCTTGTGCCATATCCGTTATCGGAT
>NW_015424417.1:0-1317 GCF_001527695.2 Protobothrops mucrosquamatus | reverse complement strand
CTTTCCGCCGCGCCCTCAAGACATGGCTTTTCCAGCAAGCGGGCCTGACCTAAGGAGGATTTTATTTAGGGACGATTTTAAGTATAATTTTAATTGGAACACAGCTTCGAATATTTGGTTTTAATTTGGTTTTAGAGGGGTTTTTATTTTTATTGATATGTATATCTGTTTTAATATGCTGTGCACCGCCCTGAGTCCTACGGGAGAAGGGCGGTATAGAAATTAAAATAATAAATAAATAAATAAATAAATAAACATGTTAGTTAAGTAATTAAAATTTTAAGGTACACTCCCCCCCACACGCACACGGTGTACCAAAAGTCAGACATGATCTAAAGGTCAAGACATGATCTAAAGAAGACCTTTCTGTTAGAATTTGCAAACATCAGAGAAAATGGTCATGTGTCAAATGAGTAAGGAAATGTTTAGAAGAAAATTACAAGCAATTCAAACATTCAGTATAATTTTATATAATAAATTGTCTATGGGGCCTGATTTTGATACAGCCTGTTCTCAGTAAGGTATTGGATTGGCACCAGGGAGACTCAGGTTCTAATCCACTTCAGTGTAGATCCTCAGTGGATAAATCTGGACCACTCACTCTTTTTAAGCTCCCAAAATTGCTGCTGTGGGGAAAAATAGGTGGGGGCACTTTATATCTCAATGTACACTCCTACATGAAAGGCAGGATAGAAATCTAATCAATAAATAAATTTGTTACAGATAGTAACAAAGTACATCATTTAACAATCTGGTAGCATTTTTTACATTTATCTTGATTACAAAAGAAAAGTGAAAAAGCCTCTGATTAAGTATATTAAGTACTCTTTCAATGCTTATGTCAAAATGCCATTTAAGAAACTATGAAGATTTAACTAAGCCTATTTAGCTGTCATTTTGGTCAAACTTACCAAATTGAAACTCAGTTCTCGTGCCAGCACTTCATCTGATAGTAACTGGACTGCTATCTTTTTTTCCCTTTCTTCTGTTAACCTTTGCTCTTCTTCCTCTTCTGCTAGTAGTCTTTGAATATATTCTTCACTTGCTTTGCTCTCTTCTTGCTCAAGAGCATGGCGTTCTGCTTCCACCTAACCACAAAATGTATCATTATTTTTAACAAGTTCTTTTATTTTATAGATTGAGAATTTTCATTTTTTATTTCAATACTTTTTAAGAAAGAGCTTTTATAGTTTGGCTTGGCTTAATGCATAGGCATTTAGTACCTACAAACAATCTCAATCCAGGTCTTACTCAGGATTTTATGATCCCTAGCAAAACTGCCTATTAGTGAGTATCATTCAACTTTCTACTTTACCT
>NW_015424416.1:0-1317 GCF_001527695.2 Protobothrops mucrosquamatus | reverse complement strand
CAACTAGGTAACATCATCAGTGCTAGAAGGGAGTGGGTTTTCTCTCTGTTTATATATAAGTGGCTTGCCCTGCCATGTTGGAACAGTGGTTGGAGAAGTCAACCCCTTCTTCTCTGTCACAGCCCTTCAAATATTGGAAGACTGCTATCATGACACCCCTAGTCCTTTTCTTGGTTAGACTAGACATACCATGTTGTCACCTTGTGATGAGGTGGGTGGCGAACCAATTTAATAAATAGAATGTAAAAATAAAATAGTTCCCTTGTTCATTCGTCGTGCGGTTTAGCCTCAGTCTAGGGCTTCCTTTGGTCATTTTTTTTTTCTCATGAAAATTTGAATTCTCCCATCTTTCCTTTTAACATCCGATGGTGGATTGATCAAATTAGCCATCTTTTCATCTAAGACATTCTCTAAAGCAGCTTGGTTTTTTTTACAAAAGATGAAATGACCCTTCAGAACAGGTTCTCGTAGTTTAAAGTAATCAAGCATACAAAGGCTGAGCAAAACAAAGGAGGATTGATACAATGCACCGGAGCATTAATTAAAAGGAGCTAAGTAACTCGGTAACCAGAAAAAAAGAAGAAGAAAAAAATCCTTTCTCACTTTCTCTTCAACCACACTCTAAAAAACAAAACAAAACACCTCTATTGATTACATAAATTGAGAGGGACTTTGGTTTTGGGAGCATTTTTTGTTTTACTAGTGTATATCTGAGATATTTAGATAGACAATTCTGAATAGAACATAGAATAATCAAATATCAGAATAGAATAGAATAGGATAGGATAGGATAGGATAGGATAGGATAGGATAGGATAGGATAGGATAGAATAGAATAGGATAAGATAGAAAATATGGAATAGGATAGGATAGGATAGGATAGGATAGAATAGGATAGGATAGGATAGGATAGGATAGGATAGAATAGAATAGAATAGAATAGAATAGAATAGAATAGAATAGAATAGAATAGGAGTAGAGTAGAGTAGAGTAGAGTAGAGTAGAGTAGAGTAGAGTGGAGTGGAGTGGAGTGGAATGGAATGGAATGGAATGGAAGGGAAGAGAAGAGAAGAGAAGAGAAGAGAAGAGAAGAGAAGAGAAGAGAAGAGAAGAGAAGAGAAGAGAAGAGAATATGGACTAGACTAGACTAGACTAAACTAGACTAGGAATAGAATAGAATAGAATAGAATAGAATAGAATAGAATCTGGAAGGGATATTGGAGGTCTTCTAGTGCAATCCCCTTGTTGAGCAGGAGAATCTATACTATCTCAAACAAGTGACAGTCCAGTCTTTTTTTTTTTTTTTTTTTTTTTTTT
>NW_015424415.1:0-1317 GCF_001527695.2 Protobothrops mucrosquamatus | reverse complement strand
AAGATCCGGTCTTATTTTGGGGAAAACATGGTACATCCTTGATGTTCTATCCCATTAGTTCTAGTCTTACCTTCTGGAGCAAGTGAGAATAACTCCAAATCCTCTAAAATATGATAGCCCTTCAGATATTTAAAGAACCCTATCATGTTCCCTTTTAATCTTTTCTTCTGCAAGCTACGGTATATATACCTAGTTCTTTAACAGTTCCTGGTAGAACTTACTGACCTTGTAGGAGTGTTAGATGGGAGTAGTAGCAATTTTGTGAATAAGCTAGAAAGAATTCCTGTGGCCAGCAAGTTTTAATGTAACAGATGTTCAAACTTTCTTAGGTAAACTTTATTGAAGTTAAGTATTTGAAAAAGGTACAAAATAGTGAAGGTAGGGAAAAGAGTATGATAATAGCAGTTTCCTTTTGAAAAATTATTTACAAATGACTGAGTATGCCCTCTTCTATATCCTTAAAATTGTATAGTATTATATAAATAAAAACAGATGTTTAATAGCAAACATTAAAAAACTCATATACTCTGACTCATATTCCTTGTTTCAATGCTAGCTCAAATAAGAACAAAGAACCAGTTAAATTAATGTTTCATCTACATTTAGGACTTTGAAATGTTTAGAAAACAGTTGACTTGAGAACATTTTTAGAACATGTAATAAATATGGCTCTTAAAAAACAGCCTGCTTATATTGGCTGTCCAGTAATTGGACATTTAATTAACTGGTACATTGCATCCAAAAGCCATATTGATGCAATTAGAGCCCAACTGAAGATTTGCAAAACAATTGCAAGCTTTTGTGTCTCTAATAATCAGGCAAAACAGTTAAAATCCAAGGGAAAAAGGAATATTAGGAGCTGAAAGCATAAGTAAAGGATGGTGAAACCTGGCCTGGCCTGGCAATAATAGGTATGAAAGGGACTTGGGTGTCCTTGTCAACCACAAGTTAAGCTTGAGATAACAGAGTTAGCCATGTGCTAAAAAAATAAATACTATCTAGGATGCATTAACAGGAGCACCAAGCCAGATTATGGGAAGTAATTATTCCATTTTCCTCTACCAGACCACATTTCTTTGAAAATGGGCACCACAGTTCAAAAAGTGCCAACTTGTATAGCAAGTCAGAGGAATGCTAAGGCAGTCGTGAAGTATCTAGAAACCAAGCATTATGAGGAATGGTTAAAGGCTGCCAGGTGAAAGAAGTAAGTTCTTTTTCCCTGGAGGTCTTCAAACAGAGATTGGACGATCATTTATCAGAGCCCTTCAGGTGAGACAGCAGGGACTATAGAATGAATAGGGAAACCTTTTCTTTGTC
>NW_015424414.1:0-1317 GCF_001527695.2 Protobothrops mucrosquamatus | reverse complement strand
CTGCAACAAAATGTAACCAATTATGTATTGACAACTGTACTTCCTCATGTATGTACTGAATAAAGGGGGGCCTCAGAGCACACTCTGAGTCCACTCATCCCGAGGAGATTTCTGCGTGTCTCTTCCTTTTCTGGCTTGCCGTCGCTTGCCAGAATTCATGAGTGACCCACCTTAATGTGGCAAGGCTGAAAATGCCACAATCTAGTCGTCCCCCCGTCATTCCTTCTTTTCCCTAGACTGGCCAAACCCAATTCCTGCACCCGTTCTTCCGATGATTTAGCCTCCAGCCCCCTAATCTTCCTTCTTGCTCTTCAGCCCCCCAAACGCCAGACGTGGCCTCCTCACTTACCTGGCTTGGCCTTCTCATCCGTATCTGCCTGGAAGAGTGGAAAGGAAACACGGATCAGACAGGGCTCTCGACTCCCAGAGGCCTCGGCATGTCCAGTGGGGCAGGGAGCCAGCTGCCACCCTGTTCATGCCCAGAAACCGCAGAAACCACCCCATTCAAGACATCGCCGAGAAGCTGCTCTGGAGCCCCCCAACCAGTGGTGGGATTTAGCCGGTTCGGCAGAACCGGTAGCTAATTTTTTGTTGCCCAGGCCCAGAATGGACTTCCGGAAGCGGCATCCACACAGAGAACCAGTTGTTCAGATATTGGAATCCCACCACTGCCCCCAGCTAACCAGGGGGAGGGGTTCAGATGTTCTGAAGGGACCAAGGAAGGGAGGAAAGGAGGGGCAGGGAGGAAGGGGGAGAGGGAAGGGATGGCAGGGGACACATGTGGAAGAGAAAAAGGGGAAGTAGAGCTGGGGGACCCCTTTCTTGGCGGGCATTGCATGCTCTCCACCCATTAGCCAACCTTCTCCTCCCCCCCCGATTGCCTGTCCTAACATGAGCGTCTCTGCTGTCCCACCCACCCATTGGGGTCTCCCAGAGAGGAGAGACCCCTTGTTCTCGTGTAAACGGAGCAGCTCTGCCAGATGCCCGGAAAGAGCGCTGCCTACGCCCAGTTCCACGCTGCCATTTGATTCCGCTCTGTGGCATGCTGCTCCCGTACCATGGGGAGGTCGTACATCCAGCTGACGTAGTGTCTCCCCCCGTTCTCCAAAACGACACTCTGCACCATCTCCATCAGCTCCGAGACCTGCGCCTGCCACTCGACTCCTGTGGCCTTGTTGTTGAAGCCACAGAAACGATTCCCGCACTGTTGGATCAGCTCCCGCAGATTGCGGTTCTTGGAATTTTGGACGTACTCCTGCAGGGATTCCCCTCTCAAATCCTCCTTGAAGGTGAAGAGGACGATCGTGTGCCTGGCCG
>NW_015424413.1:0-1318 GCF_001527695.2 Protobothrops mucrosquamatus | reverse complement strand
AAAGTAGGAAGCTAGCTTGCTGTCAAGCAAAGCAGCAACTTGAGGAATAAATTGTATTTTCAAGAACGTTCCTGGTCCCACAAAAATCTATGTAGAAGATGGCTGGAGGGTTTTCTTTAGAAGTGTGACCAGATGCCTGCACAGATATATTCCAGAAATAAATTCAGTAAGAAGCATTCTCAGATGCTAGAAGGGGGGATGGGAGGCAAGCCCATCAAATTGACATTTGGGATTGGTGAGCAATTGTTTTGCGAATGACCATGTCAATCACATGTTTTGAATGCTGTGGACATTTTGTTAACCTTTCAAATTGGATCATTGGCTTCCAACATATGGGAACTTTTCCTACGCTTCAGATAATGCTCTGATTCAAATAGGATTTGGAACTTACCAAAACCAAAGTATGTGACTGTATGTAACCTTAATTTTTTTTTACTACCCTTGATACAATAACTTTCCTCCCATTACACCTCACTTTATACTTCTTAGTGCAGATTAAGAGAAGGAATGCACAACCTGAATTGGTTGGATGACCACAGCAGACTTTCTGTGGGTCACATTCCACAGGGGGCATGGAATGTTAAGAGCTTGCTTAAACTTCTTACCTCACCACAAAATGCAACGAAGGTCAAAAATGTGTCAAGCCATTTTCAGTAGGGCTTGAGACTTCACAAAGAATGCAGATGAGTCCTCTGTATCCCAGGGCTGATGTGGGTTTGAGGGAGCTTAATTGTCCCAATAGAAAAGTAGCTCAGAATTGAGCAGTGGAGTCCTTGGTGATCTCTCAGCTTGGTTATTTGCTTAGAGATTTTATTATCCAACGAATAAAACGTAATCAGTGATAGTGCAAATGGGGTGCTCTCTGAGCTTGCCCTGCCAGTGTTGGTGGGGGTGTTGTTTTCTCCTTGGTAGTTCTTTGATTAGGGCATTGTTTTCTGCTTGATTTTTGGTCTGTGTTAATACTGCCCATCTGCTGGAAGAAATGTGTTCTTTCTTTTTGTTCCTTTTTAGCTTTTTGTTGTCCATTTTGTTTTTTTTGTTTTTTTGTTTTTTTTTATTTTTTTTATTTATTTATTTTTTATTATTTAAACCGACAAACAAAACAAAACAAAACAAAACATATACACAATATATATTTTAACATCAACTTCGTGCCAGTATTCTTCTATTTTTTACATTTTCCCCCTTATTCTTTTTTAAAGTAATTATCCTTATTGCCCATATACATATATATTATTATATACATTATATACATATATTATATTATATATTAACTTTTCCACAATTATTCCCTCTTATTTCTACTTTCTAGCCAGAC
>NW_015424412.1:0-1318 GCF_001527695.2 Protobothrops mucrosquamatus | reverse complement strand
TGGGATGGGATGGGATGGAATAGAATAGAATAGAATAGAATAGAATAGAATAGAAGGGATGGGATGGGATGGAATAGAATAGAATAGAATAGAATGTGGAGTGGAGTGAAGTGGAATAGAATAGAATAGAATAGAATTTATATTGGAGAATAGAATAGAATAGAATAGAATAGAATAGAATAGAATAGAATAGAATAGATGGGATGGGATGGGATGGGATGGGATAGGATAGAATAGAATAGAATAGAATAGAATGTGGAGTGGAGTGAAGTGGAATAGAATAGAATAGAATATAATATAATAGAATAAATGGGATGGGATGGGATGGGATAGAATAGAATAGAATAGAATGTGGAGTGGAGTGAAGTGGAATAAAATAGAATAGAATAGAATAGAATAGAATAAATGGGATGAGATGGGATGGGATGGGATGGGATGGGATGGGATGGGATGGAATAGAATAGAATAGAATAGAACAGAACAGAACAACAGAATAGAATAGAATAGAATAGAATGTGGAGTGGAGTGGAGTGGAGTGAAGTGGAATAGAATAGAATAAATGGGATGGGATGGGATGGGATAGAATCAAATCGAATCGAATCGAATAGAATAGAATGTGGAGTGGAGTGGAGTGAAGTGGAATAGAATAGAATAGAATAAATGGGATGGGATAGAATAGAACAGAATAGAACAGAACAGAATAGAACAGAATAGAATGTAGAGTGGAGTGAAGTGGAATAGAATAGAATAGAATAGAATAGAATAGAATAGAATAGAATAGAATAGAATAGAATAAATGGGATGGGATGGGATAGAACAGAACAGAATAGAATGTGGAGTGGAGTGAAATGGAATGGAATAGGATAGAACAGAATAAGGAATAGAATAGAATAGAATTTATATTGGAGAATAGAATAGAATAGAATACCTTGCACCCCCTTGCACGAAGAATACCCCCTCCCAGTCAGCCTTTCCTTCCTTCCTTCCCTCCCTCCCTCCCTCCGTTCTCTCCCTCCGCAAGCGAGCGAAACGCCGAGGAGAAGGAGAAGGGAGGGGGAGTGAGGGCAGCAGGGGAAAAGCCGCCTCGGCGTCGCTTGAGCCGGCTGCGCATGCCCGGAGGGGCGGGGCGGGGCTGCGGCTGGAGGAGTCCGGCGCCTGCGCGCCGCCCGCCCGCCCACCCACCCACCCGGCCGGCCGCGGCGCGAGCGGCCACCGCAGCAACCGCCGCGAGCGAGCGAGCGAGTGGGCGGGGCGAGGGCGGTGGGCGGGGCGGCGAGGCGGCGCGCGCCGGCTGGCTCGCGGGCTCCGCCGGGAGGGC
>NW_015424411.1:0-1318 GCF_001527695.2 Protobothrops mucrosquamatus | reverse complement strand
AAATCCTAGCTGTATACTCCTTCCTAAAAATCTGACCGTTAATTTACCAATATGTTTAAAATATTTATGTGGAACCAACATAAAGATTGTTCTCGGTACAGGTAGTCCTTGACTTATGATTGTAATGTAGCCTGCCTGTCAGAATCCAATTATATTTCATTTCTATCTACCTACTCTGATAAAACCCAATTCTCACTCTTCTAGATTCTGTCATACTACGAAAGGGGAGGAGGATAAGCAGGGGGTGGTTTATGACTCTCACTTCCTTCATTAACAACAAAGTGACCATTTGTGGATTCTCTTCGAGAGGACTAAACAAACAATGCGGCCATCTGCCTTTCATCTTAGTTCCTCTGAAGTTCTCCTCTTTGCCGGCAGTGAGGAAAAAGGGGTGGGGGAAAATCCAATGCCTGGGATCTGGGAAAGAGAGGATGAGTGATCATGCCAACAGAGCGGATTGACGGATTGAATCGCCCGGAAGAACTGTGGAGTGGGGTTGCTTGGGAACCCTTTAAAACATTGAAGTGTGGGAAAGGATTCCCCAGATCCTGTCTAACATGCCTACAATCAGCTTCTCTTAATAAAGATCCCTGTTGGAAGAGATATTCCAAGAGTTCTGTCTTCCTAAGATGTAAGATTGAGGTGGGTCCTTACATTAGACAGGATCTGCAGAATTAGTCCACCTGGAAGGGAGAACCTTGCCGGGGGACTTTGCAAAAAATACCATGTCAGACGACTGAGCAGGGAAGGGAGAAAGCCCCTCAGAGAGGGAGCCATGGCCCCGACTGAAAACCTGCCAGATGTCGGGATCTGAGAGGTCAGACTCCTCAGAAGAAGAGGTGGTGGAGACATGTAACCACAAACCTCGGTGGTCAATGGGCGTTGGAAAGAAAGAAAGAACCACCAACTCGATGAATGGTACGTCCTGGCAGAAGAAACAGAGATCGACATACTGAAGAGGCACCGCCGAGGAAAACAATGGAGCCGCTCACCGCCTGAGTTGACATGTGAACCAGTGAAACCATCAGCTATGGCCAAGAAGCAAATGGGGTGTTTCAAGTGCAGGAGAGAGGGGCATCGGGCTGTAGAATGCCGCTCCAAAGCCCCCCAGCACAACCCAGACAGATCACTGGCCAGCAAATCCGGGAAGTCTCCAGCTAAGCCAAAAGAACCTGCCATGAGAATGATGGAGGCTGTGGAATCCCCCATCTCTGCTCATCAGTGGGAAAGAACTCCAGCCTACACCGCAGGGCCGGTGGACACCTCAGACAACAGCTCGGAGGGTGAACCCCTGGTAAGTGGACCCATCGCACCCATC
>NW_015424410.1:0-1318 GCF_001527695.2 Protobothrops mucrosquamatus | reverse complement strand
TTTTATTTTATTTTATTTTATTTTATTTTATTTTATTTTATTTTATTTTATTTTATTTTATTATTTTATTTTATTATTTTATTTTATTATTTTATTTTATTTTTATCCCTCCTTTATTGATTTGTATCCTGCCTTTATTATATATACAATAACTCAAGACAAGGAACACACACACCAGCCCCTCCTATTTTCTCCACAACAACAACCCTGTGAGGTGGGTTGGCCTAAAGTCACCCAGCTGGCTTTCATACCTAATGCAGGACTAGAACTCACCGTCTCCTGGCGATTGGCCCAAAGTCACTGAGATGACTTTCATCCCTAAGGCGGGACTAGAACTCAACATCTCTTCGACTTACGACAATTTTCACACTTAACGACGGTTGCAGCATCCCTGTGGTCATGTGATCAAAACTCGGACGCTTGGCCACTGGCTCACATTTACTATGGTCACAGTGTCCTGGTGTGTGTGTGTGTGTCACACGATCCCCTTTTGCGACCTTCTGAGAAGCAAAGTCAATGGGGGAAAGCCGGATTCACTTAACGACCGGGTTACTAACTTCACGACGGCAGGGATTCGCTGAACAACGGTGGCGAGAAAGGTCGTCAAAGGGGGCCAAGCTCACTTAACACCTGTCTCGCTTAGCGACGGAAATTCGGGGCTCCATTGTGGTCGTAAGTCGAGGACTCCCTGTCATCCTGCGAGATGTAGAGTGGTCGTAGGGATACTTTACCTTCCTCTGATTCCTCAGAGTTGATCGGCTGGGGAACCTTGTTGCCTTCTCCGTATCCCGAGGGACCGTTTTAGACGGCGCACTGCTTCCATCTCGATGTTCCGCTCTGCTGGGGATTGTGGGAATGTCAGTTGTTTTCCAAACTTCTAGCTCTTCCGGACTCTGGGAGTTGGTTGCTGTGTCAGACACCACAAAGGCCCGTGTTTCACGACTGCTTGTAGAGGGAAGGCTTTCTGGAGTAACAACCTAACACAACGTGAAAATGCAGCTTAGGAGCCTGTGGAATTTTTCTTTTTTAAAAAATGACAACAGTATTTGTGAGAAAGATTTTCTATCCAGGAGTGCAATCATGGGGTCCGCAGCCCTTCTCTTCTCTTCGTTCCTTCCGTTATCTATCTATCTTTCTTTCTTTCTTTCTTTCTTTCTTTCTTTTTCTCTTTCTTTCTTTCTTTCTTTCTTCCTTTCTTTCTTTCTTTCTTTCTTTCTTTCTCTTTCTCTCTCTCTCCCTCCCTCCCTCCTTTCCTCTCTTTTCCTGTCCTCTCTCTTCTCTTCTCTCCTCTCCTCTCGTCTCCCCCCCCCCCCCCCCC
>NW_015424409.1:0-1318 GCF_001527695.2 Protobothrops mucrosquamatus | reverse complement strand
ACAATCATTTTTGTAAACTAACTTGGAGGAGGAGAAAATAGGAACACTCAGTTTTATTCCTCTATTTGGGTGAATCATGCCAAACATTCTCAAACATTCTCATCAATTAAACACCATGCCAAAGGGAGCTGGAGGAGGGAGAAGAGAGAAAGAAGACACCAAGTAACTAAGGCAACATTTTTTTAAAAAGTCAGAAACAAGCACTTTTAAATACAAAAAAAGAAAAGTTTGAGAGAATTGACTAAGCACAGGGAAATTTCATAATGAATCTGTGTTTGCCTAAATAAATATGACTAAGCATGCAAATGAGGCCAAGACAATATTTTGTATTTATTTTAAAAATTACAACTAACGTAAACATGAAATGGCCACAAAGCAGTTAATTTTAATCTATAGTAATTTATAATGTATTGCTGTTGTCATGTCAGGAGTGAAGAAAAAAAATCCGGTGTTATTATACTTCATGGTGTGCTCATAGTGAAGAAGAAAAAACATCAGTGACAGCAGGAGCTACTTCATTGAATAGTATTGCTCCACCTGACTTTTAAATATTTCTAGATATTGTTTTTAATTAAAAGCATTATTTATTCTCAAGGATGCCCCTGGGCCTGATGTTTACAAGTGGAGATAATTGCTTCTAAGTTTTTGTATGGAAGCCCATTTACTTAGGAAAAAAGGCCGAGATTAACTAGAGAGTTTCTCTGTTTCTTTTCTGGTAAAATGATGATGAGTCACATCCGGCATGGCAGTCAACCTGTTAGAGTGCCCAAAAGATGCTTTCCAATTTTCTCATATACCTATTGACCATTAAATTGGAAAACTTCCAATTACCCACAGTATGTTCTAAAGATACCCAGCAAATCACACCAGAGAAGCAGTTGTTCACATCCAAAGTGCCTGAAGGCAAGACAAGAAGCAACATGTGGAAACTAACCAAAGAGAGAAGCAACCTAGAACTAAGGAGAAACTTCCTGACAGTTAGAACAATTAACCAGTGGAACAACCTGCCTCCAGAAGCGGTGAATGTGCCAACACTGGAAGTTTTTAAGAAGAAACTGGACAGCCATTTGTCCAAAATGGAAGTTTTTAAGAATCCTTGTGAGAATCCTTGTGAGAGGTATCTCGGAGTCCTAGTGGACAATCACTTAGATATGAGCCAGCAGTGTGCTGCAGCTGCCAAAAAAGCCAACACAGTGCTGGGCTGCATTAACAGAGGGATAGAATCAAGATCATGTGAAGTATTAATACCACTTTACAATGCCTTAGTAAGGCCACACTTGGAATACTGCATCCAGTTTTGGTCACCACGATGTAAAAA
>NW_015424408.1:0-1318 GCF_001527695.2 Protobothrops mucrosquamatus | reverse complement strand
AATAATAATAATAATAATATAATAATAATAATAATAATAATAATAATAATAATAATAATAATAATAATAATAATAATAATAATAATAATAATAATAATAAAAGTTGGAAGGGACCTTGGAGGTCATCTAGTCCAACCCCCTGCTCAGGCAGGAAACCCTACACCATTTCAGACAAAGGGCTGTCCAATCTCTTCTTAAAAACTTCCAGTGTTGGAGCATTCACCGCTTCTGGAGGCAGGTTGTTCCACTGGTTAATAGAATAGAATAGAATAGAATAGAATAGAATAGAATAGAATAGGATAGAATAGAATAGAATCGTCCTTCTCTTCATTAAACTAGACAGACCCAATTCCAGCAACCGTTCCTTGTATGTTTCAGCCTCCAGTCCCCTGATCATCTCTGCTGCTCTTTCTTGCTCTGATTGCAGATGTAACCTCCACGTGCCCATCCAGCAAGTCACTCAGCCACAAACCACAGAAGCAAACCACCATAAGATGTTGTTACGATTGCACTCATTGTATCATCCATATCATCAGCCTTCTCCTTTTTTTTTATATCCCAGCTGGGTTTATTGTTTCGTTTTCATTGTTTCTGTCTTGGACCCCAGTATTTAAAGCATTGCTTTCCGTTCTACCTTTCACTGCATCACCCACATTCCTAAATATCCTTTCCAACATTTTCTTTCTTTGCTTCAACCCCAGGTCATTTCATCACTTTTCTCTTCCTGAAGCCATCCTACTTTCACTCTCTTTTTTTCCCTGTTCTTTTTTTACTTCCAGGCCCGTTTCTTTCTCTCAAGATCCACGCTTCCCGCTGCCCAAAAAACCGGCTGACTCACATTCAGAACCTCTGATCTCCCTGGTATCGATTTCTAAATCTCTGGGTCTTTCGTCATAAACAATCAGATCTGTCATCCTTTCAGATTTGCATTCCTCCCTTCGCTATGCGTGCGCATGAGTGCACTTTAATATTCGAAACAAAGGCCTGTTTCTGTGCGGCTTCTCGTCAGTCAGCTTTCCCATTCATTTTTAGGCATCCATAAGCAGCCCAACCCCGGGCTCTGTATTCCGGTCTTCGTCACATCCATCCAGTCGTGTTACTTAGTAAATAATCCCCCCCCCCAGTTCTCATTCACTTGCAATGTTGCACAATTTTACCCATTTTTGAAAAATCCACTTACTTGAGGATTTCTAGTTTCCTGTGCATCCAGAATAGATGTGGGGTCTCTGAGGATGTTATGTAGTTTGGTCATGAAACATCTGCAAGAAAAACCAAGCTCAGAGAACACCCAGGAGGAGGGAGGGAAGAGAGGAAGAAG
>NW_015424407.1:0-1318 GCF_001527695.2 Protobothrops mucrosquamatus | reverse complement strand
GTTGAATAAATTTAAGCTAGAATTGGACTATTTTAAATAAATTATGTTACTTAAGGGAAAAAGAGAGGGAATACTAGATGTATTGACTGAATTATGTATATATGTTTTGTCTCTGGATGTTTGACTACCCTAACACCACGGTGTGTCTTGAGCATTTTGTTTTAAAAACTAAAAAACCAATAAAATTTCTTCCCCCCCCCCAAAAAAAAGACTTGTGGACTTCAACTCCCAGAATTCAGCAAAGCTGGCTGAGGAATTCTGGGAGTTGAAGTCCACAAGTCTTAAAAGTTGCCAAGGTTGGAGACCCCTGATCTATAGGTAGTCCTCCGCTTACAACAGTTCATTTAATGACCGTTCAAAGTTACAACGGCACTGGAAAAAGTGACTTATGACCGTTTTTCACAACTACAGCGTCCCCACGTTCATGTGATCAAAATTCAGATGCTTGTCAAGTGACTCACACTTATGATGGTTGCAGCGTCCCCTGGGGGTCCGTGATCCCCTTTTGCGACCTTCTGACAGGCAAAGTCAATGGAGAGAAATAGGACACTCCTGATATCTGGGGCAGAAGGGGTCAGTCTGTTATTTAGAGCAGTGGTTCTCAACCTTTTTAATGCCGCGACCCCAACCGGTCGTAAGTCGAGGACTAAACCAGTCGTAAGTCGAGGACTTTCCCTGCCCGGGAGCGCCGTGCATGTGTGGTTCTGCCCCCTGCGCCGGCCGAGGCGTAGCTGGCAAGCGGCAGAGACGGAGCAGGCCGACCACCAGCTGGCCCAGCCCAAGGGAGGTAAGGCACCCACCGGAAAAGGGGGAAAAAATGGTGGACAAAAAAAATGGCGGACAAAAAAAATGGCGGACAGCCTTGCTTGGCAACCCCCGTGAAATGGTCGATCAACCCCAAATGGGGTCCCGACCCATAGGTTGAGAACCACTGATTTAGAGGGTACTGATGAGAGTAATCAGTGGAATCATAAATGTTGAAAGCATCCACAGAGGTCATTTAATCCAGCCTTTGCTTGGCAGGGGGTTCTTGTTTATGAACTGAGGTGGGAAAGGAGATGCAGGATTATTAAAATCTACTTGGTTTTTATTTTACTAGTTGTCGATGGAGATTCTCCGCCCTCCAGGTCTGTCCCCAAAGGTGCTTTTTCAAAAGGACTTCCTTTGTTTTTCCCCCCGAAGACGTTTTGCTCCTCATTCAAGAAGCTTCTTCAGTTCTGAAGAGGTTTCTGGGAGGGGAAGCGAAACATCTTCAAGGAAAAACAAAATCCAGTTGTCTTTTGAAAGAAAAAAAAAAAAGCATCTTTGGAACCCCTTT
>NW_015424406.1:0-1318 GCF_001527695.2 Protobothrops mucrosquamatus | reverse complement strand
GGAGAGACGGGGAGCAAACAGATGTTGCGAATTTTCGCAGGCATCCTTCATCCAGGAGTCCATCATTAATATAGTTGAAGGTGATCCTTTCTTTTATTTAATAAGCACAAACAAAGAGCATGCGCGGCCTGGGAGGCTCGGTTTTCAAGGGGGAGAGAGGCACGAAACGCCAAAATGTTGCACTAATTTATTCCAAAAAATGGGAGTCATCAGATTTGCATGTAGGTGGAAAAAAAGCTTTGGGTAGTTTATAGTTCCAGTGTTTCTTCTAACTTATCTTTTCATTCTTTCTTTCCTTCTTTCCTTCTTTCCTTCTTTCCTTCTTTCCTTCTTTCCTTCCTTCTTTCCTTCTTTCCTTCTTTCCTTCTTTCCTTCTTTCCTTCTTTCCTTCCTTCCTTCCTTCCTTCCTTCTTTCTTTCTTTCTTTCTTTCTTTCTTTCCTTCCTCCCTCCCCTCTAACTTCTCCCTCCCTCCCTTCCTCCCTCCCCTCCCTCCCCTTTAACTAACTAACTTCCTTCTTTCCTTCCTTCCTCACCATTCATGGCAGTCTGTCACTGCAGTGAGGCACAAGCAAGCGTAAGGTGGAAGCTGACAGTTCCTGGGCTTTGCTTAAGAACTCATATCCTCCTTTCAAAGCCTTCTGAATGTATCTTGGATGGAGAACCCTGGTATTCTAGATGTTACTGGTTCCCAGATCTTATTAGTAGAAGCAAGCATGGCCCAATGATCAAGGACTCCAACAATTTCTAAGACGGAATGCAATGCAATCTTCTGAAAGTTTTGGGTAAACATTCAGTTGTGTTCCCATCCACTTTAACAAGACATGCAAAATCTCAAGTTTATGGAGTGGCACCATCCTAGTTTATAGGAAATATCATCCTGCTGATTTAAAATTTAAGTGTATATTGGCAAGGGAGGGTGATTGTCACATTATTTAGACAGAATTCAGTATTATAATTTTCCATCCTGGCACTCAGTGAATAAAATAAAATATTATGACATTTTATGATGTACTTTCATGTTGGGTGCCATAGTTTGTCTTTTATCCTACTGATATTCAATCAGAATGATTGGTCTTCTAGTCCAGCAGGAGACCTTATACCATTTCAGACATTTTTTCTTCTTCTTCTTCTTCTTCTTCTTCTTCTTCTTCTTCTTCTTCTTCTTCTTCTTCTTCTTCTTCTTCTTCTTCTTCTTCTTCTTCTTCTTCTTCTTCTTCTTCTTCTTCTTCTCCTTCTTCTTCTTCTTCTTCTTCTCCTGCTCCTTCTCCTCCTCCTCCTCCTCCTCCTCCTCCTCCTCCTCCTCTTCTTCTTCTTCTT
>NW_015424405.1:0-1318 GCF_001527695.2 Protobothrops mucrosquamatus | reverse complement strand
GTGGTGACCAAAACTGGATGCAGTATTCCAAGTGTGGCCTTACCAAGGCATTGTAAAGTGGTATTAATACTTCACGTGATCTTGATTCTATCCCTCTGTTAATGCAGCCTAGCACTGTGTTGGCTTTTTTGGCAGCTGCAGCACACTGCTGGCTCATATTTAAGTGATTGTCCACTAGGACTCCGAGATCCCTCTCACATGTAACCAAAGTTATATTCATGTAACCAAAGTTATATGCAAATTAAAGCTGATAAAACTCTGGTAGGACAATGCTCATAGTAACTAAATCTCCAAAATACATCATGAAACAGAATGAGATGTTAACTTGCTGAGAATCAGACATGTTCAAATAGATAGCAGCAGTATCAAGGTGACTACAAGTGCTATTTGAACCTACAGATTCACGTCTGTGTTACATCCAGATATAATTTTACTGGTTTAATCAGCCTACACAGGTCAACTAATAGGAATGGGGCCAGAATGAGGGGGAAAACACTAGTTTGGAAATAGTTGAAGAGCTCAGAAACATATCAGAGACCACAGATGTGGCTGGAGAGGAAGGAAACAGGACAGACCAAGTTGCTGCCCAACAAATGAAACATGTATGATGACATTCACGATGCAAACTCTACTCATTTTACAAAGTGTGGTAATACAGAAGGGGTAAGGTTTGCATTGTGATGCCGTGGTACAGGTAGTCCTTGACTTCTGAGCATAATTGAGCCCAAAATTTCTGTGGCTAAACAAGACAGTTGTTAAGGGAGTTTTGCCCCATTTTACGACCTGTCTTGCCACAGTTGTTAAGCGAATTGCTGTAATTGTTAAGTTAACAACACGGTTGTGAAGTGAATCTGGTTTCCCCATTGACTTAGCTTGTCAGAAGGTCGCAAAAGGTGATCATGTGACCCCCCGGGACACTTGCAACCGTTGTAAATACATGCCAGTTGCCAAGCATCTGGATTTTGATCACGTGACCATGGGGATGCTGCAACGGTCATGTGAAAAACATTCATAAGGGGCCACTGTAACTTTGAACAGTCGTAAGTAGAGGTCTACGCATTTCATCATTTGCTGCCCCTGCCCGAAGTTTGGCCATGGATTGAGGGGCTGTTTGGCCGTCAGAAACAGCTATCCACACGATGGGAAGGAAAGTATCAACTTTTCTTCCTATAGTCCTTTGCTCAGCTGTGATTCCACTCCCTGTGGCTAGCAACAGGGAAACAGCACTTTGGGGATGGGTGTAAAAGGGCTGGAGATTTTACTCCCTGAGGAAATCACCATGGATCAGCCAGGGGAGAATGAAAACTAGAAGATCTAT
>NW_015424404.1:0-1318 GCF_001527695.2 Protobothrops mucrosquamatus | reverse complement strand
CTGTGAGAGGGATCTCAGAGTCCTAGTGGACAATCACTTAAATATGAGCCAGCAGTGTGCTGCAGCTGCCAAAAAAGCCAACACAGTGCTAGGCTGCATTAACAGAGGGATAGAATCAAGATCACATGAAGTGTTAATACCACTTTACAATGCCTTGGTAAAGCCACACTTGGAATACTGCATCTAGTTTTGGTCACCATGATGTAAAAAAGATGTTGAGACTCTAGAAAGAGTACAGAGAAGAGCAACAAAGATGATTAGGGAATTGGAGGCTAAAACATATGAGGAATGGTTGATGGAATTGGGAATGTCTAGTTTAATGAAGAGAAGGACGAGGGGGGACATGATAGCAGTGTTCCAATATCTCAGAGGCTGCCCCAAAGAAGAGGGAGTCAAGCTATTCTCCAAAGCGCCTGAAGGCAGGACAAGAAGCAACGGATGGAAACTGATCAAGGAGAGAAGCAACCTAGAACTAAGGAGAAACTTCCTGACAGTTAGAACAATTAACCAGTGGAACAACCTGCCTTCAGAAGCGGTGAATGCTCCAACACTGGAAGTTTTTAAGAAGAGACTGTACGGCCATTTGTCTGAAATGGTATAGGGTTTTCTGCCTGAGCAGGGGGTTGGACTAGATTACCTCCAAGCTCCCTTCCAACTTTATTATTATTATTATTATTATTATTATTATTATTATTATTATTATTATTATTATTATTATTATTATTATTATTACTACTACTACTACTACTACTACTACTACTACTACTACTACTAATGTTTAGTTTCCTTTTTCCTGAAAAGCTGGGCAGAATCTCTACAAACAATATCTTCCTTGTTTTCCCTGAAGAGGTTGTGATGTAGAAGCACCTTGTTGATGGATGTTTTACAAAGGACAAGTTTTATAGAGATTGTGAGCCTGGTCTTGTTATCTGATATCAGAACAAGTTGTAAATATTTTTCGAAATGCCGACCCCAGGAAGCCCTTCCAAGGCAAAGATTTTGTGATTCTCTATCAATCTCAAAAGGAAATATATTCTCTGCTTCTCTTCTCTTCCACCAACAGGAAAGCAGCTGTGACCAAAGATTTACCTGCAAACCAACTATCCACAGATAATAGAAAACTTAGAAACGAAGTGTTTTACGGCACTCTCTGAGCAGTTTACGAATGTCAGCATCTTGACCCCAACAATTTTATGATTTTGTATGTTTCTCGAAAGAAAATCCTGTTCTCATCTTCTTTCTTGTTCCAACAGCAGGAAAGCAGCTGCCAATCGGTTACGGAGAAATCAAACCGGTCAGCAGTGAGGGGTCATCCCTG
>NW_015424403.1:0-1318 GCF_001527695.2 Protobothrops mucrosquamatus | reverse complement strand
GATGGCTGTTTTTATAGGAGCGGTGCCTTTTGCACCCGGCTCCTAGATCTCGTGACCGGGCCCAGATAGTCCTCCTGCATTAGGTTCTTAGTTGTCCTTTCGCGAGCTGCCACGCTCCTGACTCTCTCCTTCCCACCCCCTTTCTTTCCCTGCCTTGTTCGTTCGTCGGGAGGGGGAGGCATTCCTTCATCCAGGGCATTCGTTCTCGTTGCCTCCCCGTCAACGATGTTCCTTTCCTCGTGCCCACTCCCCTTCTTTTTCCTTCTACTGATCCTCTCCTGCCATTCCTCTGGTGCGGGGGTATTCTCTCTTTCATATCCACCCTCCTGTTGTTCGCTCCCCCCATTCTCAATCTCCGTAACAAATCCTCCACTTCCCCACCACCCTTCCCATTCTCTCCTCTCTTCTCCCTTTCTAGCCTTAACTCCCCAGTTCGATCCTTCCTTCGCACGCATATGGGTGCAGGTCGCCTCCCCCTCCCTACCCTTCCTCCGGCGGGAGGCCATTGGGGGCGCGGGGGTACTCTCCCTTTCATACCCACACCCCTGTTGTTTCTCCCCGCTCTCAATCTCCGTGACGGATCCTCTGCTGCCTCCCCCTCCCTGCCCTTCCTCCGGCGGGGGGTCATTGGAGGCGCGGGGGTACTATCCCTTTCATACCCGCACCCCTGTTGTTTCTCCCCGCACTCAATCTCCGTGACGGATCCTCTGCTGCCCCCCCACCATCCTTCCCATTCTCTCCTCTCTTCTCCCTTTCCAGTCTCAGCCCTCCAGTTCAATCCTTCCTCCGCACGTATGTGGGTGCAGGTCGCCTCCCCCTCCCTACTCCTCCTCCGGCGGGAGGTCATTGGAGGCGCGGGGGTACTCTCTCTTTCATGCCTGCACTCCTGTTGTTCACTCTCCCCACTCTCAATCACCGTGATGAGCCCTCCGCTACCCCCCCATCCCTCCCATTCTCTCCTCTCTTCTCCCTTTCTAGCCTCAACCCTCCAGTTCAATCCTTCCTCCGCACACATGTGGGTGCAGGTCGCCTCTCCCTCCCTACCCTTCCTCCGGTGGGAGGCCATTGGGGGTGCAGGGCGCGCCGCGATGTTCACCATACCAATCTCACCCCTGGTCATACCCTGCAGTCCCCTTGATGTCTCTGGTGCAGGGGGAACATTCCCTTTCTCGTGCCTATACCCCTTTTTTCCGCTGGTCTCCTCCTGCCAGTCCCTTGATGCGGGGGGGTGGTTCTCTCTTTCCCTTCCTCCTCGTGCGTACAACCCCACCACTCAACCTTCCTGCTCTCACCCCTAATCTTCATTCCGGAGTTCCCC
>NW_015424402.1:0-1318 GCF_001527695.2 Protobothrops mucrosquamatus | reverse complement strand
CAAGTGGACTTTGTTTTCCCTTGAATACGTTTCACTTCTCATCCAAGAACTGAAGAAACTTCTTGGATGAGAAGCGAAACATCTTCAAGGAAAAACAAAGTCCAGTTGTTCTAGCTACTGTCTGGTGGTATCTAAGATACCTGCTCAAAAGATTGTGTCCATTGACTCAATCAAAAGGCAAGTTATTCTCCACTAGATGCTTTTATGGACACACTGAAACTTTAGCACATGGGTCAGCTTTCCACACCAGTTAGACATCCCATATACTGGCAGATCCCTTATTCTAATTATAGACTTCTCCAGATGATGGGTATCATGGACTCCTAATAGAGAAGAAGACCTCTAAAGTTCTGAGGCCATCCACCGTTGTAGCTGATGCAGGCATGCAGCTTATGGTGGCTGGCTGAACAATATATTTCTATGCACCAGGAGATGAGTTGTGCAATGAATATTTATCATATCTCATTACAGTGAGATGTTCAAGCCCAGAGAACTGTCCTACCGATTATATTACTGCTGTGTTTTTATTTGTTACTACTTCCCCACTTTTAGAAGCAATCAAATGCCTCGTCTCTCAGTTGATAAGAGGTCCTGTAAAAGCCAACGAGAAATAAAGCTGAAATCAGCGGTAAATGTAAATGAAATAATAACAAATGAAAATGAAATGCCAGACGCAACACCACCAGAATACAGGGCTGGAGAGAACTGTGGAAATTCTGCCTCCGTTTATGTCCATGTTAAAGCAAACCGCGGAAATCTGAGGTTGCACAGTCTTAGAAGCTTAGAATGCCAGATCAAAGGTGAAGATAAACTGAGGGTCACAGAGAACATGTCCCAAATCTAGAAAAAAATGATGGGGACCAACTGCCTCCTCTTGCAACATATGCCCTTAAGGATTCCTTTCATGTGTCAAAATGCACGGGGATGGGGTGTGACCTCCCACAAGGTACCAGCCAGCCAACTGACCTCACTTCTTATACCACTTGCTGGAACTGGTCACCAATCTCCACCCTCTGAAGCAGGTCTTTTTTTTTTTTTTCCAAAAATTTTTTATTTATTTTTCCATCATAGAAAAAAAACAATCATAGGTAATCACAATAAACAATCAAAAACCCCCCACCCCCCCCAGACTTCCCAAACCTAATCCCAGGATAATATTCATATAAAAGTAAAAGTAAACAAATACTAATATCTCTAACTCCACAAAATATCTTAATCTACCAGAAAGGATAGACATAAACAAACTTAAAAAAAATCTAAAAACCTAAATTATATTCTACCACTCTATGTTTCTTTTGAATATAAACAATCCATCTTC
>NW_015424401.1:0-1318 GCF_001527695.2 Protobothrops mucrosquamatus | reverse complement strand
TTTCAAGGAGATTCATTATCACCATTACTATTTGTTATTGCACTGTTTCCTCTGTCAACAATACTGAATAACTCAGGACATGGCTATCAAACATCAAAAACATCTGCCAGACTATCCCACCTCCTTTACATGGATGATCTGAAGCTGTATGGAAAAACATCATCTGAAATAGAATCGCTGCTCAACACTGTCTGTATATGTAGCCAAGATATTGCAATGGAGTTTTGCTTGGACAAATGTGCCACACTTACTATCAAACAAGGAAAAATAGTGAAAACTGAAGGAATCAAGATGCCCCACGAAAATAACATTAAGAGTCTGGATGAGGAAGATTACTACAAATACTTGGGTATCCTTCAAGCTGACAACATCAAGCACACTGAAGTCAAGAAAAAGATTAGAGGTGACTACATCAAGAGAGTGAAGAAGATCTTAAAGTCCAAACTCAATGGAGGAAATACCATAAAGGCAATCAACACCTGGGCAATTCCAGTCATTAGATACATAGCTGGAATAGTGGACTGGACTCAAGCAGAACTAAAAGCAATGGATAGGAAGACCAGAAAAATAATGACAATGAATCATGCCTTTCATCCACGCAGTGACATTGACAGACTTTATCTACCAAGGCAAATAGGTGGGCATGGAATGCTGCAAGTACATCAGATGGTTGAAGAAGAAAAAATGGCTTTGGAAGAATATCTGAAGGACAGTGATGAAGATGCACTGAAATAATATCTCAGGAAGGCTTACTGACTACTGGAGAGACCAAACTGGCCTACAAGAAAGACCAAATGAAGAACAGAATAGAGGCATGGGAAGACAAAGCACTACATGGCTAGTACATTAAACAAAATAGCTGGCAATGGCTAAGAGCAGGAAAATTGAAGAAAGAGACCAAGGGACTAATTCTGGCTGCACAAGACCAAGCCTTAACGACAAATGCATGTAAAGTCAAAATTGAGAAGACAGCAACAGACAGTATGCAAACACGCTGAAGAAACAGTGTACCACCTGGTAAGCTGCTGCAAGAAGATTGCACAGACTGACTACAAGCAGCGGCATGACAAAGTAGCAACAATGGTGCATTGGAAGATCTGCAAGAAATATCATTTGCCGGTAAGCAAGAACTGGTGGGATCATAAAATAGAGAAAGTCATAGAAAATGATAAAGTTAAACTGCTCTGGGACTTCAGAATTCAAACAGACAAGCACCTGCAACATAACACCCCGGACTTAACAATTGTCGATAAGAAAGACAAAAAAGTCTGGATAGTGGACGTGGCAGTGCCTGGAGACAGCAGAATAGACGAGAAAG
>NW_015424400.1:0-1318 GCF_001527695.2 Protobothrops mucrosquamatus | reverse complement strand
CTCCTGCTTCATGTCCTGGGTGGAGGACCCCATCCTGACCAGATGGTCCCCAACAGAGAGAGTCCTGTGCGAGTCTCCCTTGTGGCTCCCAACTGGAACTCATCTGAGATTCTTCCCCCTCAGAAAAGGCCCTGAGTGGTCCTGTGGCCAATGGCCTTGATCTTTGGGAAGGTTGCACTGATGTCCATCTCCCTGGTCTCAGGGCTCCTGGGCAGGGGGTGTTGGGAAGGGTGTCTTCCCCAGGGCCTCTTTGGGCCAGAGGAGAAAGTCCACCCGAAGCCATTCCTGGTGTAGGAGACATTTGCCATCAGGGGGGAGAGAGAGCAACTCTGCGGGAGAGAGGAAAGTTCAAGGGGGCAACTCTGAGTGGAAGGCCCCTCCCTTCTCCCCAGCACCCCTAGATGCCCCTAGATAGCTCTCCAACTGAGCCTTGCCCCCTCCAGAAGTCATCCAGACTGATTCTGCAGGATTCCTGTGGAGTCAATCTCCAAGGGCAGATTTTTTCCCTCTCATTCCTCATCTGGGGCACATAAAGAATAGGTCGGTGCAGGAACTGTCTCAAACACAGAGAAGACTTTGGGCTCCTGTCAGTAATACACCCCCCCCTGGAAGAGAGCCTGCGGGCACCTGGAAAAGGGACAACACCAAGTGTACCAATTGCAGAAAAATAAAATCAGACCAGACTTCCTTAAGATAAAGAAAGACCTGTGTTGGTGATTAAGGATTCATTGCTCAGAGGAACTGAACCAGCAATTTGTAGAATGGACAGTCAAACTACTGGTTAGCTGTTTCCCAGGAAAAACTACCAAAGATGTGAGTGAGATGCTTACTAAAAATAATCCAGAGATTATTATCCCTTTGTCCTCTTCCAATATTTGAGGGACTGCAACAAAGAAGAGGGGGTCAAGCTATTCTCCAAAGCCCCTGAAGGCAGACTGAGAAGCAACGGATGGAAATTTATTAAGGAGAGATCTGGATTTAAGGAGCAATTTCCTAACAGTGAGAGGAGCAACTCTCTCTCTCTCTCTCTCTCTCTCTCTCTCTCTCTCTCTCTTTCTCCCCCCCTCCCTCCCAGCTCTCGCCTGCCCAGGCTAGTGCTGGGCCAGGGGGGAGTTTGACCCCCTCCAGCCCCCCATCCCTGGGAAGGATTCAGGCCCACTCTGGACCCCCAAAGCTCTTTGAAACAGAATCGGGAATTGAGGATCTCTCTGACCCGTCTTTGCATAATTGACCCGCACCCGAATCTCCCTCATATATTGTTCTGAGCTATTTTTGTTAATTGAGCCTGCGATACTTGCTGATGCCATCAATCCATCTT
>NW_015424399.1:0-1318 GCF_001527695.2 Protobothrops mucrosquamatus | reverse complement strand
TATAGGGGTTTTAATTACTTTTAATTGGACACTTTCAAATATTTCGTTTTAATTAAATTTTAATTAGGTGTAATATGTATTTATGTTAGCTTTTTATCATCTGTCAGCCGCCCTGAGTCCGAAAGGAGAAGGGCGGGATATAAATGCAATTAATAATAATAATAATAATAATAATAATAATAATAATAATAATAATAATCACCTATGGATTACTCTTTCTTATTGTTCAACCTTCCTGTCAGGCTCCAAACACTAAGAAAGACACATAATTCTTCCAAGCAGATGTCTTCATTGTTCCTCATCCAGTCAATCAGAATGGAGCTGGAAGGGACCTTGGAGGTCTTCTAGTCCAACTCCCTGATCAAGCAGCACACCCTATACAATTTGAGACAAGTGGCTGTCCAGTCTCTTCTTAAAAACCTCCAGTGATGAAACACCCACAACTTCTGAAGGCCAGCTGTTCCACTGCTATCATGTCACCCCTAGTCCTTGTTTTCATTAAATGGAAATCTATCCATGGCAGTTACTCTGCATATATTGAAACCAGAGTTATATTTTAGTACAAGTCTTGTATGAATTCCTGATCAGAAATAAATTCCAGATGAACCACTGATAGAGTTAATTTTTATTTCTCCTGTAGGTTTACGGTAAACAATACAATTCTCCATCCTGAGATTGCAGAATGGTAAGTCATTCCTCACATCTGTGTTCCAGTTGTTGCCTTGACATCTCTGGGTTTGAGCAGAGAACTGCTGTGCCTTTATTTTCACGGGAGACGGGTCCTGAGGGGTGGAGGGCGTGGGATGTCGAGATGCACCTGGGACAGGAGTGGAGAATCAGCCTCCCCACTCTCTCTTTATTTTTGTAACAAAGCAATGTTTAATCTTAAAAAGAGAATAACTCTAAAAAAATTAAAGGTACAAACTAAAAAGACAGACTAAGAAGGAAAAGAAAAAACAGCTAATATTTTATATTCATCAATAGTTACTGGTTTAGCAATGAATTCATTACTATAGTATGAACAATGCAAGACGTTATTGTAAACTATGACAGAATCCTTGCCATAATAACACACATTACTACATCCATTGATTAGTTAAAAATGGTTTTTTCCAACAGACGACACATTTCTGACAACCCTTCCTTAATACCTGAAATAATATAATTTTTCCAATTTCCTTTTGCCTGATAAAACAGTCAAATCCCAACATTTTGGTATATAATTCATCATTACATTAACAACTTTAAGATTTAAAGATTTCCCATAAATATACTAATCTACTTCAATCCCCAAAAGACATTGGCCATATCCTGTGGA
>NW_015424398.1:0-1318 GCF_001527695.2 Protobothrops mucrosquamatus | reverse complement strand
TAACATCATATAATGCCATATTCAACCCTGTCAAACCTGGTTTCCAATAAAGGAAAGTGAAATTGGGGGACATCTGTAAGTCATTTAGCTTTTCCATCAGAGAGATTGAAATATCAATTGATATGTCTGTTTTAAATATTTCCTTCAGTTTTCATTCAAAAAATTCAAGCTATTCCTTCGCTACATGCTTAATAGTCTAATTCAGCTGATGTGTAATGTGAAAGTGTGACTAGAATGACTATATGTCACCACATAGGAATATCCCCATAAATTATAGTATTTAGCTAAGTTTATGAGTGACAGAGACAGGATTGTCTATTAGATGAATATATTTGTGAATCAAATAAACATAATTTGTAAGAAAATAGTGTTTTGTCATATAAACCAAATGAGCTACAGAAAAAACTCCTAGCAAAATTGTAAGACTGAATTTGACAGAAAATTTCCTGTATTTATTTTAAAATTGACATTCAATGATCATGTGTCAATAAATACAAATCTAGGGTGATTATAAAAAATAAATTATCAGATACATTAATTTGTGATTCTTAGAATGCAAAGAGAAAAAAATGGAATTATAAAAACAATGTAGAGGTATATTAATGTTTCAGAAAGAGGCTTTACCTACATTAATCTACTCAATGTTTACACCAATAAAAATGCTAGAAAGAAAGATGTTTTGTTTTTAGGGAAAGCATATGATATTATTTTGGATTTTCTTATTAAATAAATGATTCAGAATCCATTTTAGCAGTCTAGAAAGGAAATCTTATTGTCTCTTGTTTGTAACTTTGACAGATTTAGTAAGCAGTGACTTATACTTTGAGGTAGAACTATATTAGTGATTTGATTAAGCTTTTGTTATCATCTGCTGCCATTGCAAACTGATAGATAGATAGATAGATAGATAGATAGATAGATAGATAGATAGATAGATAGATAGATAGATAGATAGATAGATAGATAGATAGATAGATAAAACTTTATTGTCATTTTTTACTGTGGGCACAATGGCACACCTTAAAAATGAAATTTAGTTGCTTGCTCTCAAAGTGTACACATACTTAACACACATTTGAACATCCTATATACAACATATGTATAGATTTACACCCTTACATATAAGCAGGGCTTTTTTTCAGCCGGAACGCGGCGGAACCGCGTTCCGGCACCTTTTTCCGGGCCGGCCGCACCGGGCGCAACATCTGGGGGGGCGCGCTCGCACTCGCAGCTCTCTGCCCCTGCCTGGCTCACAACCGCGGCCATAGGGAGGCTCGGTCGGCGCGCCCCTGGCCCGTTTCCTAGGCGACCCTGCCCG
>NW_015424397.1:0-1318 GCF_001527695.2 Protobothrops mucrosquamatus | reverse complement strand
TCAATTCTGTTTCAGGTAGAGGAAAGGGACTGGAAGATTTTGCCAGGGGGGAAATTTAAAGCAGTTAAATAAAGTATAATCAATTTTAATTGTTAAGGTGATTGTCTCTGTGTCCTTTGTTCCTCCCTTTTGGCTTGATATACAATCACTTGAATTCCAAAATGATCAAATTAGTTTCCCCAAGCTTAAAGATAGCACACAAATTTAGAAGCTTTCCTCCTTTTTCTGATGACCCAATTGCCAATCAAATAGAAATGTTGGACAGGAAGCAAGGAGGAGAGAAAGCAAAATGGCTGCCTGGGAGCTCAACCACTATAGTTCTTGTGAAAAAGAAGCTGAATAAATAGAGCAAAGTCTGGAAATCAAATAAAGAAGCATTTTTTTAAAAAATAGACATGAAAAATAGACGTGATGAGAGGCAATAGGAAAGGAGGCAGCAAATGAGAAAACTGAGAGGACAGAGGCATTTATTTCCTCCCTTCAGAAAAACGTTTTTCTTCCCTCAGATGGAATTCAAATTTAGAAGCTGAGAAGACTGAAGAAGGCCAGTCAAGAACAAACAGAAAATTAAGAAATGTACATTTTTCTTTCATCCTAGGAAGTAAACATTTTTTTAACAAAAACAAAAGCACTTTTTAAATAAAAAAAACCCTCAAATTTAATAAAACCTTCAAGAGAAATAATACATGCGATAACAGGATCTAAGAAATCAGAGATAGTCTTCTGGTATCTTTTTTTTTTTTTATCACGTGTGAATCAACTTCTAATTTTGTATTAATATCCAGTGTACATAGATTTCCCTCCCCCCCCCCGCCTATTCTCACATAACCTTTCATTGTGCCTGATTCAAAAGCCAAGATTGTTCCAAATGTGACTTGTGAGTTCTCCTTTGCATAAACGCTAGATATGTTTAATTATGCTGTCAAAAAGCTCCACTTCACCCTGGTGGAATTTTTGTTTAATGGCGGGTCTCTTTAAAGCTCTGGTGTTGGTACTCTTAGGCACTATAACTGATTTTTCAGTTTTTCAGAATACTTCATTTGAAATCCCATATGCGTCTAAAAAGTTTGTTCTCCAGTACAGGAGACGGAGACTCCACCAATGGGTTTCCTTTGTCTACCTGCTCTTGAGACCAAGTATCCAAAACTTGTCACGCCCCCTCCTACTGGTAATCCAGTCTTAACTTGGTCTCCGCTCTTGATGACTCGTTTTGGCTTGGCTCTCAGCTAGATCAGGTTAGATATTAATAATCCATTGGTGAAGTCTCCCTCAAATATTGGCTATCTCTAAAAATTCCAGTACTTAATTTAGGGATTAA
>NW_015424396.1:0-1318 GCF_001527695.2 Protobothrops mucrosquamatus | reverse complement strand
GGTATGTCCCAATGGTGGAGTCTCCATCTCAGTGCTGGAGAAGGGGCGTTGTCTTACCTGAACGCCTTTTCTCAGCACGGAGATGGAGACTCCACCTCCCTCCCTTGTACATCTTGTATAAGCATAGGGTCAGTTAGTTTGGTGAGTCACAACGTCTTGCTGTCAGTCAATGGCTACGCTCGCGTCAAAGACTGGAGACCAACTGTCCAGGACGGGCGTGGCAACTTTGGCTGACTTGATCTGATTGGGCAGGAATACAGTCTACTACCCAATGGTGGAGTCTCCATCTCCGTGCTGAGAAAAGGCGTTCAGGTAAGACAACGCCCCTTTCAGTGAAGTATATTTATGTTTTCATAATTGCTGTTAAAGTTACTAATATAAAAATCCTCCATGTGGAACACTTTCTACTGTATACATTCATAAATTATCATGCAGCTTGATTCATTCTTAAAAAACTGGCTGAGTTTTAGAGAAGCCAGCTGCATCCTGCTAATAAATACATAACATTTATGTGTAGTATTTTTAAATACTAAATTTATAGTATTTTTAGTGTAGCAAAATCCTGTGTTTTGAAAGTGGAATTAAACAAGAGTACTAACATCTTAAATTGGTTAGTACCAAGGCATGCACTCATTTGTGGTAAAGGGCTACATTTAACATTTTAGAAATGGGCAATACTTTACACATTTGCAAATAGTGATGTCAATAGCAGATTTTCAGATTCTAATAATAGACAAACCTTAACAGCAGATGATTTTGTGTGTTCTAATGCTGTATTTTTAATGTCAGCTTCTTCATTGAGAACTGTCCAATTCTAAAGAAAGTCCAGTTGCCTTTTTGAAAAAAGCACCTTTGGGACATAGTATGACTTGTTAGAACTTAGCTTTCCAAAAGTACACAATGGTCTATAACTCTGTTACCCTTAATTGGTCACTTTCTCAACCAATTTAGCTCATGTGTATCTTTTTTTAGAAGTCCTTTGCCAATAACAACATGACAAACATGTCACCACGAAGTAAAAAAGAAGTTGAGACTCTGGAAAGAGTACAGAGAAGAGCAACAAAGATGATTAGGGGACTGGAGGCTAAAGCATATAAGGAACGGCTGCTGGAATTGGGCATGTCTAGTTTAACGAAGAGAAGGACGAGGGGGGACATGATAGTAGTCTTCCAATATCTCAGGGGCTGCCACAAAGAAGAGGGAGTCAAGCTATTCTCCAAAGCGCCTGAAGGCAGGACAAGAAGCAACGGATGGAAACTGATCAAGGAGAGAAGCAACCTAGAACTAAGGAGAAACTTCCTGACAGTTAGAACAATTA
>NW_015424395.1:0-1318 GCF_001527695.2 Protobothrops mucrosquamatus | reverse complement strand
GATCATTCTGCCACTGGCCTGAGACAAAAATTAGATCCAGCGTGTGTCCACCCGTGTGAGTGGGGGCATGAATTAATTGGGTCAAGTCCAAGGCCGTCATGGAAGCCAAGAACTCCTGAGCTGCCGCCGACGTCCCACCCACTGATGGCAGGTTGAAATCCCCCAAGACCATAAGTCTGGGGGTCCCAACCGCCACCCCAGCTATCACGTCAGCCAGCTCAGGCAGGGCTGTTGATACATAGCAGGGAGCCAGGTATATAATCAACAAGCCCACTTGTACCCCTTGTCCCCATTTCACAAGGAGGGACTCCACGCCGTCTATCTGAGGCACAGTGGTCTCCCAAGCCCTTTCCAAGCCCTTTCTGCTTGACTTTCCAAGCCCTTTCTGCTTGACTCATTCACCCATCTATCGCATTTCCTCTAAGCGCTTTCTGCTTGGCTCATTCACCCTTCTCTCGCATTTCCTCCAAGCGCTTTCTGCCTGGCTCATTCACCCTTCTCTCGCATTTCCTCCAAGAGCTTTCTGCTTGGCTCATTCACACTTCTCTCGCATTTCCTCCGAACTCTTTCTGCTTGGCTCAGCCTTTTCTCGCATTTTCTCCAAGCGCTTTCTTCTTGGCCCATTCAGCCTTCTCTTGCATTTCCTCCGAACTCTATCTGCTTGGCTCAGCCTTTTCTTGCATTACCTCCAAGCGCTTTCTGCTTGGCTAATTCACACCTCTCTTGCATTTCCTCGAAGAGCTTTCTGTTTGGCTCATTCACCTTTCGCTCACATTTTCTCCAAGCGCTTTCTGCTTGCTTCATTCACCCTTCTTTCGCATTACCTCCAAGCGCTTTCACTTGCTCATTCACCCATCTCTCGTATTTCCTACAAGCACTTTCTGCTTGGCTCATTCACCCATCTCTCGCATTTCCTCTAAGAGCTTTCTGCTTGGCTCATTCACACTTCTCTCGCATTTCCTCCAAGCCCTTTCCGCTTGGCTCATTCACCCGTCTCTCGCATTTCCTCCAAGCGCTTTCTGCTTGGCTCATTCACACTTCTCTCACATTTCCTCCAAGCGCTTTATACTTGGCTCATTCACCCTTCTCTCGCATTTCCTCCAAGCGCTTTCTGCTTGGCTCATTCACCCATATCTCGCATTTCCTCCATGCACTTTCTGCTTTGCTCATTCACCCTTCTCTCGCATTTCCTCCAAGCGCTTTCTGCTTGGCTCATTCACCCTTCTCTCGCATTTCCTCCATGCGCTTTCTGCTTTGCCCATTCAGCCTTCTCTCGCATTTCCTCCAAGCGCTTTCTGCTTCGCTCATTCACCCTTCT
>NW_015424394.1:0-1318 GCF_001527695.2 Protobothrops mucrosquamatus | reverse complement strand
GACTGGCGCGAGTCTAGATAGACAGTTTCTTCCAGGTGCTGAGGGAGCTGTCGTGCCACCACACTCTCAACAACCTTCGCAAGAAAGCGAAGGTTGGAGACAGGCCGGTAGTTGGCCAAAGCAGCCGGGTCCAGGGAGGGCTTCTTGAGAAGGGGCCTCACCACCGCCTCTTTCAAGGCGGCCGGCAAGAACCCCTCACTCAAAGAAGCGTTGACGATTCCCTGGAGCCAGCCTCGTGTAACCTCCCGGGAGGCCAGTACCAGCCAGGAGGGACATGGGTCCAGTAAACATGTGGTGGTGTTCAGCCATCCCAGCATCCTGTCCATGTCCTCAGGGGTCACAGGATCAAACTCTTCCCACAAAATGGACTCAAGACCTGCCTCCATTGGCCCGCCTGAACTAGTCCAATTGGAGGCTAACCCGGCCCAGATCCGATCAATTTTGTCATGCAGGTAACACCCAAATTCCTTTGCCTGACCCTGCAAAGGGACATCCCGGACCCTCTGATGAAGGAGGGAGCGGGACACCCTAAACAGGGCGGCAGATCGGTTACCTGCAGATGCGATAAGAGCGGAGAAATAGTTTCGTTTCGCCGCTCTTATCGCTACTAGGTAAGTCCTTAAATGGGACTTTACCAATTTCCAATTGGATTCGGAGCGGGTGGCCCTCCAATTACTCTCTAGGCATCTCTTCCGACGCTTCATCACCCTCAGCTCCTCGGAGAACCAAGGAGCCAAGGTAGACCGGCATCGGGTGAGGGGCCGCAAAGGCACGACCCGATCCAGGGCCCCCACGGCTGCACCATTCCAGGCGGCCACCAGGTCCTCAGTCGAGCCGCGGGTCAAGGTCTCAGGTATTGGCCCAAGCTCCGTCTGGAACCTCTCATGGTCCATCAGGCGCCTGGGGCGGAACCATTTTGTCACTTCTGGTTCCGCCTTCCTGCGGTGGGGTGTAGCGGTAGGAAAGGCCAGCCGAAGGAGAGAGTGATCTGACCATGACAGGGGCTCAACAACTATTTCCCCTAAACCATGATCACTCAGCCACTGGCCGGAGGCAAAAACTAAGTCCAGTGTGTGTCCTCCGGTGTGGGTAGGGACATCTACTAATTGGGTCAGGTCTATGGCCGTCATGGAGGCCATGAACTCCCGAGCCACCTCAGATGCTTCACCTAACGATGGCAGATTGAAATCCCCCATGACTAACAGTCTGGGGGTCTCAATCGCCATCTCGGCTATCACACTGAGTAGCTCGGGTAGGGCTGCTGATACATAGCGGGGAGCCAGGTATACAATCAGCATGCCCTGCTGCCTCCCATGAC
>NW_015424393.1:0-1318 GCF_001527695.2 Protobothrops mucrosquamatus | reverse complement strand
TCTCTCCTCCCTCCCTCCCTCCCTCCCTTCCCTCCCTCTTCTCTCCCTTTCCCTCCCTCCCTTCCTCCTTCCTTCCCTCCTTCTCCTCCTTCCCTGCTTCCTCCCTCCCTTCCCTCCTTCTTCCTCCTCCCTTCCTTCCTCTCTCCTTCTTTCTCCTTTCCTTCCGTCCCTCTCTCCCTTCTTTCCTTCCTTTTCCTTCCTTCCTTCCTTCCTTCCTTCCTTCCTTCCTTCCTTCCTTCCTTCCCTCCTTCTCTCTCCCTTCTTCCCTCCCTCCCTCCCTTCCTCCTTCCTCCCTTCCCTCCTCCTCCTTCCCTCCTCCCTTCCTCCCTTCCCTCCTCCCTTCCCTCCTTCCTCCCTCCCTTCCCTCCTTCCTCCTTCCTTCTTTCCCTCCTTCCTCCCTGTCTTTCTTCCTCCCTCCTTCTTTCTCCTTCCTTCTTTCCTTCCGGCCCTCTCTCCCTTCCTTCCTTCCTTCCTTCCTTCCTTCCTTCCGTCCGTCCGTCCTTCCCTCCCTCCCTCCTCCCTTCCTTTCTTCCTCCCTCCCTCCTTCTTTCTCCCTCCTTCTTTTCTTTCCTCCCTCCCTACTTTCCTTCCTTTGTTTTCCTTCCTTCCTTTTCCTTCCTTCCTTCCTTCCTCCCTCCCTCCCACCCTCCCACCTTCCTTCCTTCCTTCCTTCCCTCCCTCCCTCCCTCCCTTCTCTCCAGAGTGACTCTGGCTGTCTTACAACACCCTAAAAACAAAAATATAAAAGCATGAATATTACCCCAAAAAGGCAAACCCGGATTTCCCTCCCTCTCTCCCGCTCCAGGGGAAAGTTTGGCGAAGTCCGCACGTGCACCGTGAAGGACACCAACCTCAAACTGGCGGTGAAGATCATTAAGAAGCAGGGCCCCAAAGACCGGGTAGGCCTTTTGGGGAGACCTGGGGGGGGGTTATGGAAGCGGGGGGGGCTGCCCCTCCCCTCTCCAGTCCCTGCAATGCAGCTTTTCTCCGACAGGAAACGGCCGAAGTGGAAATCGATGTGATGAACCAGCTCAACCACCGAAACTTGATCCAACTTTACGACGCCGTGGAGACGCCCCGGGAGATCATGCTCTTCATGGAATTGTGAGTGGCCTGAAGGGGGGGGGGAGAGGTGGTTGGTCCCATCTTGCATGTACAGGTAGTCCTCGACTTACGGCCACAATTGAGGCCAACATTTCTCTCGCTCCATTTTACCGCCTTCCTTACCGCAGCCGTTAAGTGAATCCCTGCGGTTATTAAAGTGAGTAAGAGGGTGGTTGTTAAGTGAATCTGGCTTCCCCCGTTGGGTTTGCTTGTG
>NW_015424392.1:0-1318 GCF_001527695.2 Protobothrops mucrosquamatus | reverse complement strand
ATAGTGCTGATTGCATTCACATCATTCTGAAGGCGTAGGCCAGGGGTAGGCAACCTTGGCTCTTTTATGACTCATGGACTCATAGCTGGCTCAGGAATTCTGAGAGTTGAAGTCCATGAGTCATAAAAGAGCCAAGGTTGTCTACCCCTGGCATAGGCAATTGGGTAGCATCCAGATTTTTTCCATTGTTCCAAGTCAGCAACTCTGCTCACTAAGATTGATAAGAGTTAATCAAAATATTTGGATGACATTGTACTGCCTACCCTTGCTATAGTATCTAATGACAAGAATTGATAGACTTCTTCTACTGGCTGTATTTGCAGCTTTGCAATGCATTTGTTACAATATATTGGAGATAAAATGGTTTCTGAGTCTTGTTGAAATTAGTATGTCAGATGGGAAATATCGAATCTACCAATAAAATAATTGCAAAACAAACAGGAATTCAGACATTTAAAATGACATGGATAAAATAAGTTCCTTTTGAACTTTAAATTATGTAAAAAGGAAAGCAGAAGAAAGATATTTTTAAGATTAATGAACTTTCTGTGTAGTGTAACTTGAGTAGTAAACTAATAAAATTTCCTTTGAGACGTGCTGAACTCCTGATGATTTCATGGAAATATCCATGTCAGTTTCTTAACAATCGTACAGAAATAGGTTTTATAGTTTGTTTGGAAACTTGGTCAGTCTGTTTTCTTGTTAATGTTTCAAACACTTTATAAAACACATTTTGACCATCAGCTTGTGGCTTAATAAGCAATATTTAAACTGTTTTTGAAACCCATTTCACAATTCCATTGCACACAAAGGGCAAAACCTAGGAAGCTGCAGTTAAACTATAGGTTCTCCTTATGTCCAAACTGGAGCTTTATTTATTGCCTTTCAAATAAACCAGAATATGGATGCTATTTTAGCTTTTGTAGCAGTTTTTTACTCTGTCTCACAATAAACAAAATCAAGGCAGGGCTGTTTTGAATTTCTTATGCTTTCTTAGAACTAAACAATCTTTTCTAAAATTCTTCCCTTAACATTTTCTCATTCTGTTGCCAATCCCACCTCTACTCCAAGAACTGCACTGGATTGCTTACTTTGCTTCCAGGTGAAATTCAAGGTGCTGGTTAATAATAATAATAATAATAATAATAATAATAATAATAATAATAATAATAATAATAATAATAATAATAATAAAGTTGGAAGGGACCTTGAAGGTCATCTAGTCCAACCCCCTGCTCAGGCAGGAAACCCTATACCATTTCGGACAAATGGCTGTCCAGTCTCTTCTTAAAAACTTCCAGTGTTGGAGCATTCACCG
>NW_015424391.1:0-1318 GCF_001527695.2 Protobothrops mucrosquamatus | reverse complement strand
GGTGATGGTGGTCTCCTCTGGGAAGCTGGCAGGAATTGGATCATCAGCCTCCCTCCCCCAGCTGCTGGGAAGAAAACAAAGAAGACAGGAAGGGTCAGAAGGCAGAGGTCCAAGGGGCCACCATGTGGAGTAAGTTGGAGGTTCAAAAGGAGAAGGGGGAGCTTGGCTGGAGGATCCATCCATCCATCCATCCATCCATTCAGTGTCTTTCTGCTACCATGAAACCTACGTATGCTGATCCTACAGAGTGACTTTGTGCCAAGCACTCTTTGTGACCTCTTGAGTTGGGCCTATCTGGCTGAGATGATGGAGGCTTCGTGTTGTGGAGATACTCAGGATGAGTCTAAAGCTCCCTTAGATGTGCCACCTCTTGATTAGATCCCTGGCCTACTGGTTGGCTGGAGTGATCAGGGGGGCGCTAGGGAGCTGGATGCAGGTGGTGGTAAATGCATTGTTCATTGAAGAGATGCTCTCGGCTCCTCCCCAATCGTGGTGTGCTGAATGGACAGGAGTTTGTTTTTTTCCTGTCGACAAACAGCTGATTTTGCAACCTTCAGACGATCAATGGAGAACAGAGGGTCTGGATGCTTGCAGTTCTCGGTAAGGAGCAATCAGAAGTTCTGATCTATTGACACCATCTCCCCTCAGCTGCTCATTTTTCTTAAGTGCGCCTGGGTTTTATTTGCACTTTTTGAAGCTTTACAATCTCTAGATTCATGACTAGTTGACTTCTAATCTATTTTATAATCCCTTGATGGACTTTTACAACTTTTTGTTTCTGCTCTTTCACTGTTTACCATTAAATTTAAAATTATTTTTTAACCATGTGGAGTTGTGGTAAGATCCACATCCTACCCAGGAGTATAGTATAAATTTTGCTCCTCTAGTTTTTTTATTTCTTTTTTCTTAAAAAGAGCCTTGATACTTATCTCTTAATTTCTGATGGGAAAATTCCTCTTTCTTTAACCAAGGGTTAGCCATGGGAAAAAAAAAATACTTTTCCCTGTGGAAGCTGTTACTTATCACCAGACATATACATGGCCAGATCCTGTTCTTTGGGCTCCCAACCTTCTATCAGGAACTGAACCCATGGATCTCCACATTTAGTGCAGATGATTAGGTGAGGAGCAATAGCAGCTGTTCAAACCATTAAAGGAGAGAGAAAGGGAGAGGGAGAGGGAGAGAGAGAGAGGGAGAGAGAGGGAGAGAGAGGGAGAGGGAGAGAGAAAGAGAGAGGGGGAAAGAGAGAGGGAGAGGGAGGGAGAAAGGAGAGAGGGAGGGAGAGGGAGAGGGAGAGAGGGAGAGAGAGGGAGAGGGA
>NW_015424389.1:0-1318 GCF_001527695.2 Protobothrops mucrosquamatus | reverse complement strand
AGCTCCATTTCCATCTGTCCTGTTTGCCATCTTTCGCTACCTAGAGACTAAAATAGATGATCTGAAACTTGAGCTGGGCATGAACAAGGAGTGTATATTGGAGGTGGTGACCCTTTGAGAGCTGTATACAACGAAATTTCATTTTGATGTATGCCGATTGGTGTACATTCAAAGTGACAATAAAGTTATTATTATTATTATTATTATTATTATTATTATTATTATTATTATTATTATTATTGTTGTTGTTGTTGTTGTTAACCAAAACTCGCTTTGTTTTACACAATCTGTCTGCTATTAAATATATGGTCAAGATATGGGGTTTCATCTGAAGCATTTGGCTCACAAACTTTTCAGACAATCCCTTGTAAAAGGCACCTTGTCTTATAGTCATAGTAACCTGATGAAAATACAGCAAGTCATATTTTTAAATATAGATCCTCCTTATCCTTCTGAAGAAGTTTCTCTTTCTCCAAGTCTTGCTGGATTAATTATGTTGCTTCCTGAACAAGGTCTAGGGCAACCTTCTCCAACCTGGACCTTATTGAAACTCAGAGCTGGAAACTCTCAGAAGTCCTTGCAAATAACTCATGGCAATTCTGAGAACTACAATCACAGACCACGCTCTTGGAAACATGGACTTTTTTCAATGCTGCTGACATACAGTACCACTTGCTGCTGAGAGTACAAGAGTATATCTTTCAGTAAATAGTCTCCTGTCTGTAATCTCAGCCAGTCTTTTAAGTTGGAAGATAACTGCTAGAGGCCTGCTGAGTTCCACTGATATCACTTCTTTCTCATATTTATGATTGATTGGTTGGTTGGTTGGTTGGTTGGTTGGTTGGTTGGTTGATTGATTGTGTTCACTGGGCTAAAAATATTGTGTATAGAACTTGGTGGTACCTTGTTGACAGCATTATGCTTTGAAGATCCCACTGACCTTCATAAATAGCCCTCAAAAGAACTTAACCTCTTAAGGGTTCCTTGGGAAAGGAAGAGAGACTTTTTTCTCATTATTTCTCCACACACTATGCAGTTGCTTTTATTGTTACCTGGTTTAGTTTTAAGAAAAGAGGGGTTTTAGGGGGATTGCAATATTGTCAGAAAGGGTATTTTGTATTCAATATAAAATTTTTATTGTTTTCATCATAAAAAAAACAACACCAGTATTACACAATATTATTACACAATATTATATCCCACCCCCCCGGACTTCCCAAACCAAATCCCAGGCTAATATTCAGATATAAGTAAACGAATATTAATTTCTCTAACTCCACAAACTCTATTATAAACAATCCATCTCCTCCATATTAGT
>NW_015424388.1:0-1318 GCF_001527695.2 Protobothrops mucrosquamatus | reverse complement strand
TTTTTATTTTATATGCTTTCTAGTAGATACTTCATTTTTTCTGTGCTTTCATTGTCAGAAAAGCACCTGAAGTCATGACAAGAAGCAATGGATGGAAACTAATCAAGGAGAGAAGCCACCTAGAACAGGGTCTCCAACCTTGGCAACTTTAAGACTGGTGGACTTCAACTCCCAGAATTCCTCAGCCAGCAAAGCAAAGCTGGCTGAGGAATTCTGGGAGTTGAAGTCCACCAATCTTAAAGTTGCCAAGGTTGAGAACCCCTGACCTAGAACTAAGAAGAAATTTCCTGACAGAACAATTAATCAGTGGAACAACCTGCCTCCAGAAGCTGTGGATACTCCAACACTGGAAGTTTTTAAGAAGAGATTGGACAATCACTTGTCTGAAATGGCATACGGCTTCCTGCCTGAGCAGGGAGTTGGACTAGAAAACCTCCAAGGTCCCTTCCAACACTGTTATTCTGTTAAGTATGCCAAGGTGAGCCTTTGATCTACTCTACCAAAGCCTATATTATGACATATATGAAACAAATACAGCCACTCTCCTCCTTTTTTATTATTTAAACTTATAGAAGATCACCCAGGTAAATCCATGGTAAATCCCAAAAAATCAAAATGGTGGCATGATTGGCTGATCAAAGTCTTGCTTCCTTTTTACAGAAGTGTCTCTATTCAAGTTACAGATTCATAGAAATTTTGGAAGGACCATCAATTCTAACCCTGCTTTTCCACCCAGAAATCCAAATTAAATATCCCAGTGAGGGGAAACTCACCAGCTCTCTGAGTAATCAGTTCCACTATCAAATTACTCTTATTTATTACTATACTATACATAACTATACTACAAATGCTTTTTAGTATCTATTGGAAATCTGCCTTCCTGTAATTTAAGACTATTCATTTATATGCCCACCCCTGTGATGATAGTCTTCGTCATCACTGCCTGATTAAATCCTGCTGGATGCTAAGTGAGAAATGGGATGTATAATCAGAAGTCAATATCTTAAAACTAGAGAAAGAAGAGCCCAAGTAGCTCTCACTCTGGATTTGTATATTCACTTTGATTTATCACTGGCCCCATTTTTGGCAAGCTGATCAGAAAAAGGTGCTTGGAAAAGAGTCTCTCATCATAGTCATGAACCTAAGTAGGCCCAGTGCCAGCCTACTGTTAAGAGCTCTTCTGAGTTTCATCCAATTCTTTTTCATCATGCAACCAGTGGGAGTTACAAGGGGTGTGCTGGGCATAAGCCAATCTGATGCAGAAGGTTGTTGATAAAACCGAAGGACATGACCAAGCTAATATCAGGCCAAGGTTCCA
>NW_015424387.1:0-1318 GCF_001527695.2 Protobothrops mucrosquamatus | reverse complement strand
CAACCCTGACTTCTCTTTAGAAGGCCAGATCCTGAAGTTGAAACTCAAGTACTTTGGCCACCTAATGAAAAGGAAGGACTCACTGGAGAAGAGCCTAATGCTGGGAAAGATTGAGGGCAATAGAAGAAGGGGACAACAGAGAATGAGGTGGTTGGATGCAGTCACTGAAGCAGTAGGTGTTAAGTTCTTGGTTCGCGTGTGAAAGATGAAGACACATGGTAACTACAAGAACTCTTTATTCTCCTTCTCCAAGCAAAGAAGCAAAAGGCACGCAGGCCTTTTATAGGGCTTGAAACCCGGACAGAGTGAACCAATAGGAATTCCTCTTCTTCGCCCCTTGCACATGCGCGCAAGGCTGGTGCCGCTTCGTCTGGTCCCGGGCAGCTTTTACAATGCCCGGGACCATTTGCAACCTTTCTGGGCCTGCTGAGTTTCCTCAACATGCCCAGGACACAACAGTAGGCATGAACTTAAATGGACTCCAGAAGATGGTAGAGGACAGGAAGGCCTGGAGGAATGTTGTCTATGGGGTCGCGATGGGTTGGACGTCACAACTAACAACAACAATCCCATGAAATCTGGCAGAGTGGGAATACTTCAGGTCCCTTTTCTCTGTGGGAGCTAAGAAATGTGTATTCTGTACCACAGTGCCTGGCCTATAGAATAGCATTGCCCCTGAGATTCAGATTCAGATTAGCCTGGTATAACACCCTGAATGTCCATTTTTTCTATTGGTTATTGGACTAGAATGATGAACGGATCCATCTAGAAATGAAATAGTTTGAATGCAAAGGTGCTGTGATTATCTTTATTTATTAGATACTTGGATTCTATTTCTAGTTTCTCTGTTTTATGCTTGTAACTACATGTAAGCCACCCAGAGCCATTATTGCAAGTTGGGTGGTCGTAAAGATAATCCAAATAAACAGTAGCATTAAAAAAATTGGCACAAAAATAAATGAGTACACACATTTTATTTATTTATTTATGGAATACATTTGTTGTCTCAGTCACCTGGGATTTTAGGCAATATAAAATATCCACAATGAATAAAACATTATAATATGACCTATATAATTACAATATAAAACAAATTTCTACAGATTTATAAAATCATTATGTTAGCAGCATCTCCACACAGATTAATCTGCAAAGTTCTTCTGGAAAAGCCAACTTTGAATAAACCTATGGAAGGCTATGAGAGTAGGAATCACCCTCACTTCATGGCAATCTATTCCAAATAAAGGGAGCATCTGCAGAGAATGCCTTCCCTTATCACATTTCTCAACAGAAAGAAACTTAGTCACCCTGGTATTCC
>NW_015424386.1:0-1318 GCF_001527695.2 Protobothrops mucrosquamatus | reverse complement strand
AACTTTTTTTGATTTGAAAGAGGAATTGGAACTAGAGGACATATGGAGGGAACGGAATATGGACGAGAAAGACTATACCTTTTTCTCGGATAGGCACCAATCCTACTCGAGAATTGATTTTTTTTTTGATAACTAATGACTTTCTTTCTAGGGTGAAGAATGTTAAGATCTTTCCTAGGACATTGTCTGATCACAGTCCGGTGTGGATGGAATTATTTGGTGAAGAAAGAAAGAGAAGAACTTGGAGATTGAATGAAAATTTGTTTAGATATGATATAAATGTGCAGAAGTGTAAGGGTCATTTGAAAGAATTTTTTTTGTCAAATATGCATAAAGGTACTCCGATTTCAACAGTCTGGGATGCTAGCAAAGCCTATATGAGAGGTATTTTGATTTCTATGAATAGTGTTCATAAGAGAAAGCAAGCACAAAAACGGAAAGACTTAGAGGAGGAGATTAAATCGAAAGAACAGGCTTTTATTTTAAATCCGTTGGATAATAATTTAAAAGTATCTATAACTATGCTTAGGGAACAATTTAATATGTTAATAGCTGACCAGACAGCAACTAGTTTAAGGTATATGAAATATAATACATTTTGTAATGCAAATAAACCTGGAAGGTGGTTGTCTTATCAACTACAGAAAAAACAGAAATCAAGAATTATAGAGAAAATAGATTATAATGGTAAAGTGACATTTCAACAAAATTTGGTTAAGAAGAGTTTTTTGGAGTTTTATTCTAAGCTGTATGCCTCTGAAAAAATACAAACTGGAGAAATAGATAAGTACTTACAGGAGGCGCACTTTCCTAGATTGTCTGATAATCAAAGGGAAAAAATGAATAGTTTAATTACAGTTGAGGAGATTAAGGGAGCAATTAAACAATTAAAGGTTGGTAAAGCTCCAAGTACAGATGGATTTACAGCAGTTTACTATAAGATATTAATTGAAGAAATGATAGAACCATTACAGGAACTGTTTAACAGTATATTGCTGGGCAAGGAGGTACCTCCTACTTGGAGGACTGCTTTTATAGCTTTAATACCAAAGGAGGGTCAGGATTTGACGCAACACAAGAATTATAGACCTATATCTTTATTGAATATAGATTATAAGATTTTTTCTAAAGTATTGGCAAATAGATTAATGCAAGTGTTGTGCCAAACGATTCACAGTGATCAATCTGGATTTATAACTGGAAGATACATGAAGTATAATGTAAGACAGATTATTAACTTAATTGAATATTTGGATATGAATAACCAAATTCCGGCTGCTTTTATATTTTTAGATGCTGAAAAAGCATTTGATCAATT
>NW_015424385.1:0-1318 GCF_001527695.2 Protobothrops mucrosquamatus | reverse complement strand
GAGCCTAATGGACAGGCTCTATTAGGCTCGTACCTCGGGGACTACCTGTAGTTTACTGACTGGATGCTCTTCCTGATGTCTACATGGAGTTCACAGCAGACAATTACTCATTGTGCTCAGAGAAATATCTGCAGCTACATATGATCGAACCCATAGCCTCCTAATTGTGAGGCGAGAGCTCCACCTCTAGTCCACTGGACTGCTCAATTCTTAATAATCATAATAATTCTCAATAAATCATTCTTTGACATAAATAAAAGCTATATTTGCCTATTTTTCTACACTTTTCTGTCAGCAGTTTCTCATACCAAGTAAGATTACATTATGTATTAAATCCTCTTTATGAGTTGCTCTTTGTGGTTTAACTCAGGCCGGAAAACAATAATGTAGCACTTTGGCAAAAATATGCATCCCAGTAATGCAGCACTGGAGGACAAGATGGAGAAGACCTCCACAGCTACCATGGCTTTGCCTTTTGTGCTCAGATAGGCTGGAAAGAAGGAGATCCACACACTGCAAAAGGCCAACATGCTGAAGGTGATGAACTTGGCTTCATTGAAGCTGTCAGGTAGTTTACGGGCAAGAAAAGCCACAATAAAGCTGGCAATGGCTAAGAGACCCATGTAGCCCAAGACACAGTAGAAAAAGAAAGCTGACCCCTCATTGCACTGTAAAATCATTTCTTGGAACTCTGAATGCATGTCCAACTCAGGGAATGGTGGAGATGTTGACAACCAAAGGATACAAATACATACTTGGAAGAGAGAACAGGAAAATACAGTAGAAAAGGCCAATCTTTTCCCCACCCATTTCCTCATCTGAGACCCTGGTTTAGTGGCCATGAAAGCAACAACTACAGTGATGGTTTTGGCCAGCACACTAAAAATAGCCACTGAGAAAGTGATGCCAAACATTGATTGTCGGAGAAGGCAGATCACCTTGCCAGGTTGGCTGAGGAACAACAAAGAAGAGAGAAAACAGAGCAGAAGAGAGACAAGAAGGGTGTAGGTAAGGGACCGGTTGTTGGCTTTGACAATGGGAGTATCCCTGTGTTTAATAAATGTTCCAAGTGCCCAAGCAGTCAAGAAGAAGAAACCAAGAGCAGTTGAGGCTATACCAATTCCTAAGGTTTCTTCAAAAGTTAGGAATACCAGCAGTTTCAGGATACATCCTTTCTTTTCTTTATTTGGATAATGGTCTCCTGAACATTCGAAACAGTCATCCATGTCTGGAAGGAAAATCAAGGAATTTGTCATCATTTGTCATTCCATATTATTCAAATTACTTTCTGAATGGGTGCTAGTTGTTATTCCTTTTG
>NW_015424384.1:0-1318 GCF_001527695.2 Protobothrops mucrosquamatus | reverse complement strand
AGCAAATCGGACGGACATCCTTGAATAAAAAAAAAAATTATTAAATCCTTTGGAATCCTGTCATGATTATTTTATTTTCTTCTTTGGGATCTCCCATCTCCTGGCTGCTGGAGCGAGCCCCCAAGAAGCAAAACTCAACCTTGCAATTCTTTCTGGATGGTGCCAGAAATTGTCAAAAAGGCTGCGAAAAATTCAACTTTGGGGTTTTGCATCCACCTTTCCCACAACTGGGGGAAAGAGACCAGGTTCAACATTTTGGAGACGTGGGGATTTTCTTTTTTTCACCATTTGTCTTGCAAGGAAAAACACACACACACAAAAAAAACACAGCCATCCTTGTTGGTCTTTCTCTGAAAGACGCATTTTTGCTCAACAGGTTGCAACTGTCTGCCAAGGCTAGGAGGCCAGGACAGTGTATTTATTACACGCACAACAGTCCATTTTAGTGGCCGTTCCAAGTTACAGGACTGAAAAGTGACAGTTGTGGCCACGTGATCCAAATTCCAAACACTTGGCAACTGACTCGTACTTTTGACGATCGCAGCATCCCCGGGATCCTGCGATCCCGTTTTGCGGCCTTCCGACAATGGGGAATCCAGATTCGCTTAACACGCGTGTTGCTAACTTAACCGCTGCAGTGATCCGCTGAACAACTGCGGCAAGCAAAGTGGGACAGACCTCCCTTTAACAACTGTCTCCGTAAATTTTGGGTGGAGTTGTGGACGTAAACTGAGCACTACCTGCATTTCTAGCCAAGCCAAATGCTTGAAGGGAACATATTGGGGATGCAGGCACCTCAAATTACCTTCCCCTCCCATTAACTCTTGAGGATCCTCACCACTCAAGGGCAGTCTACCTGCACGAGCGGGAGAAATGTACTGCTTAGGCCTGCCTTGGGAACACCTGGCTGGATTCTGCACCAACAGGGCGCAACGACTTTGTATGCACACTCACTCTCCACCTTGGCCAGGTTTAACCCACCTGCTCAATCCAGGTTGCAGATGATTAGAGGACTGGAGGCTAAAACATATAAGGAACGGCTGCTAGAATTGGGGATGTCTAGTTTAATGAAGAGAAGGACGAGGGGGGACATGATAGCAGTGTTCCAGTATCTCAGGAGCTGCCCCAAAGAAGAGGGAGTCAAGCTATTCTCCAAGGCGCCTGAAGGCAGGACAAGAAGCAACGGATGGAAACTAATCAAGGAGAGAAGCAACCTAGAACTAAGGAGAAACTTCCTGACAGTTAGAACAATTAACCAGTGGAACAACCTGCCTCCAGAAGCGGTGAATGCTCCAACACTGGAAGTTTTTAAGAAGAG
>NW_015424383.1:0-1318 GCF_001527695.2 Protobothrops mucrosquamatus | reverse complement strand
GGGAGAAAGAGGAAGGAAAGGGAGAGAAGGAGGGAGGGAAGGGAGGGAGGGAGGGAGGAGATGGAGAAAGAGGAAGGAAGTGGAGACAGGGAGAGAAAGGAGAAAGAGAGGAAGGAAATGGAGAAAGAGACAAAGGAAGAGAAGGGAGGGAGGGAGGAAGGAAGGAAAAAGGAAAGAGAAGGAAGAGAGGGAGATGAAGGGAAGAAGGAAGGAAGGAAATGGAGAGAAGGAGGGAGGGAATGGAGGGAGGGAGGGAGGGAGGAGATGGAGAAAGAGGAAGGAAGAGAAGAGAGGGAGAGAAAGGAGAAAGGGAGGAAGGAAATGGAGAAAGAGACAAAGGAAGAGAAGGGAGGGAGGGAGGAAAAAGGAAAGAGAAGGAAGAGAGGGAGAGAAAGGGGAAATGAAAAAAGAGAGGAAGGGAGGAATCAGGGCTGACGCTCCCCGTTGCCTGAGCTTTGAGTCTGTTCCTGAGCCCCGCGTACCTCTGGCTTCCCCGACTCTTCTGCTGCGGGGGTGTGTGTGTCCGTAGGGCAGCGCCCCCCCCCTTGACGGCTCTTTCTCCCCCTCTGCCCCACAGATCACGACGAATGTGCCACGACCAACATGTGCCTGAACGGAATGTGCCTCAACGAAGACGGCAGCTTCAAGTGCATCTGCAAGCTGGGCTTCGTGCTGGCCCCCAACGGGCGCTACTGCGTGGGTGGGTGCTGGGGGGGGGTCAGGGGGGGGGCGCTCCCGGCTGGAATGGAGCTGGGAAAGGGGGAAATTGTCGGACTCTGGCCCATTCGGTTGGACTCATAAAACCCTCAGACTGTCTTTCTTTCTTTCTTTCTTTTTTCTCCCTCCCTCTCTTTTTCTTCCTTCTTTCCTTCTTTCCTTCCTTCCTTCCTTCCTCCTTTCTTTCTTTTCTCTACTTTCTTTTTAATTTCAGTCTTCTCTCTTTCTCTTCTTTCCTATCCCCTTCCCTCCCTCCTTTCTTTCTTTCTTTCTTTCTTTCTTTCTTTCTTTCTTTCTTTCTTTCTTTCTTTCTTCCTTCCTTCCCTTCCTCCCTCCCTCCCTTTCTTTCTTCCTTCCTTTTCTCCCTCCCTCCTTTCTTTCTTTCTTTCTTTCCTTCTTCCCTCCCTCCCTTCCTCCCTCCTTTCTTTCTTTCTTCTTTCTTTTTTTCTTTTGTTCTCTCTCTTTCTCTTTTTTCTATCCCCTTCCTTCCATCCCTCCCTCCATCCCTCCATCCTTTCTCTTTCTTTTTTTCCTCCCTCCCTTCCTTCCTTTTCCTTCCTTCTTTCCCACCCTCCTTTCTTTTCTCTACTTTCTTTTTTTC
>NW_015424382.1:0-1318 GCF_001527695.2 Protobothrops mucrosquamatus | reverse complement strand
TATCTATCTATCTATCTATGTAACTATCCACCCATCTATCCTGTCTATATATATCATCTAATTATCTATCCATCCATCATCTCTCTCTCTTATTCTAACCATCCACCCATCTATCATCTGTCTATATCTATCATCTAATTATCTATCTATCCATCCATCCATCCATCCATCCATCCATCCATCCATCCATCCATCCATCATCCATCATATCTCTCTCTCTCTCTCTCTCTCTCTCTCTCTCTCTCTCTCTCTCTCTCTCTCTCTCTCTCTCATATATTTATCATCTATATCTGTCTCTATCTATCTATCTATCTATCTATCTATCTATCTATCTATCTATCTATCATCTACATCTGTCTGTCTGTGTCTGTCTGTTTCTCTGTCTGTCTCTCTGTCTCTCTCTCTTTCTCTCTCTCTGTATCTATCTATCTATCTATCTATCTATCATCTATCTATCTATCTATCTATCTATCTATCTATCTATCTATCTATCTATCTATCTATCTATCTATCTATCATCTATCTATCTATCTATCTATCTATCTATCTATCTATCTAATGGAGGGACTGTCCTAAAAGCAATCTTTAACTGAAGAGAAGATTGACAGGAAGGTCAGGAACCAAGGGCATCTATATGAAACTGAACACAGACATTGACTGAAATGTTGAAATTTAATTCATCAAGAAAACCAATGAGAGGTTGGAAGAAAGTAATTGCCATAAAGACACTTAGAGCTAATTTGGAAAAGGGTGAACTAAATAATTTAAAAGAGACTGAAGCAAAGGCTGACAGAGACAGAAGGTAGGTGAGCAGAAGAAAATGCAATTAATAAAACAGATGGACAGCAAAACCAAACAAGCACAATATGAGGGATGAAAAGAGACCCATCAGGATACAGATGTGGGAGAAAATCATGTTGGCTTTATAGACATTTATCACGAGTCGTTACATTTTTTTCCCCATAAACAAGTTAGTAAAGAATTAATGTTTGCCTCTCTGTGTGTGTGTATGTGTGTGTGTGTGTGCGAATTTGGCTGTAGATCCCTGTGTATTCATCTAAGGGTATGGTGTTACTAACAAGTAAGATGAAACAAAGTCTTCTGTAAGTTGATGCTACAATATCTACTTAGATTATGGGTTCCTGGCTATTCCTCCAGTTACATTAATGTGCCTCATCTTAATATTTCTACTTATGTGGAGTTATATTTTAAAATCCCTTCTCATCCTTATGAGTGGAATGTGTTTTCCTTAATCTTGGGAAAGGAGGAGGAGGAGGAGGAGGAGGAGGAGGAGGAGGAGGAGGAGGAGGAGGAGGAG
>NW_015424381.1:0-1318 GCF_001527695.2 Protobothrops mucrosquamatus | reverse complement strand
AAAATAAAATAAAATAAAATAAAATAAAATAAAATAAAATAAATAAAATAAAATAAAATAAAATAAAATAAAATAAAATAAAATACAATAGCAGCAGTGCAAAGGGTCTGTCTCCCTTCGAGGATGCAGTTCAGCTTCAGTTTCTGTAACCTCGCTTTCTTTCGGACTTCAGCCACCCCGCAGGAAATGAATGGAAAGCTGCGTATTGGAAAGAAGACAGAAAACAGGCAAGGTGCCATGTGTGAAATACTCTGGTGTGCATATTCTGACTGGTGGCTATTTACTTTTGTACAATTTTCTCATTTCGTTCCCAACTTTGCTATTTACTCTAAACCTGAATTATTTAACTATGCAGAAGACATTTTCTCCCCACCTTGAGGGGATATAAAAACTGCAGATGTGATTGAAACCTATGATGCACACACACACACACACACACACACACACACACATACACACACACACCTAACACATATCAAACAAAGATATACAATCACCTTGAAATTGAATTATATCAATTATTTTCTTTTCTTTTTTTCTTGGAAGCTTATCAATGCTACGGATGCAAATCCAATCAGCTCCATGCTCGGAGCCACTTCTACTCAGCGTTTCTGATAAATAAGACAATTTTTGTGCAAAGCTGCAAGCAGCAAAGTGGAAACCGCTTCCTAGCATGCCTCGGGTCGTGGGCTGCCGGAAGAACAGGATCACACAACCGTTAAAACGTCCTAGGAAATTAAACTAGGGGAGCTGCTTTGGAAAGCTTCTTTCCATTTGATGCTTTCAAGAGGCCTTTGCTTTCAAGCTCTAGTGCTTTTGATCAACCTTGGATTTGGGAATTATGGATATTTATGATCATAAGTCAAGGGCTACCTATCAGATCAGGAAACAAACTAAAATCAGATCGGGAAGACTAGAAATGTATGTATTGCAAAAGGCTTAATGACAGAGTTGTGGTTATTCAAACTGGGCAGACTTGTGAATTTCTTATTTCAAATGAAGGAGAATATTTGTAGGTAGGTAGATAGGTAGATAGATAGATAGATAGATAGATAGATAGATAGATAGATAGATAGATAGATAGATAGATGGATAGGGATAGAGATAGAGATAGAGATAGAGATAGAGATAGAGATAGATAGATAGATAGATAGATAGATAGATAGATAGATAGATAGATAGATAGATAGATAGATAGATAGATGGATGGATAAGTAGGTAGGGAGAGAGAGAGAGAGAGAGAGAGAGAGAGAGAGAGAGAGAGAGAGAGAGAGAGAGAGAGAGAGAGAGAGAGAGAGAGAGAGAGAGAGAGAGGGAG
>NW_015424380.1:0-1318 GCF_001527695.2 Protobothrops mucrosquamatus | reverse complement strand
GTGGCTTTTGTGGACAATAAATCTGGAAGATAACTGCAGATTTTAATTCTGATCATGAAATGGTATGATTAAGTAGGTGCCTGATTATTTAACGGAAAAGACATGGCAGATCTGTTCTCTGTATAGCAGAACAAAATGGATTAGCAGGAGTAAAGAATTGTTCCCTATTGGACATGTGTAGAGTTATGTTATTTGACTCTGGCCTGGATCAAACATGGTGTGGAGAAGTAATTTCAACAGCTAAGAAAATAAGTGCCATAAATAACACTGCTTGTGAACTATGGTTCAACAGAAAAGCCAGTTTAAATCATATTAAGTGTTTTTTTTAACATCTAAAGCAATATGCCTATATTCCTCAAGAGGGGGAAACTAAATTGGAGAATTAAAGAAAATATCATGGTTGGATATGTAATTGGCACAGGATCCTAGATCTGTCCATCAGAAGGATTAAAATTATTGTGGTTTATTCTAGACATCCTGAAATTGGAATTCTGGCACTTAAACATACTGGGTTGGGAGAAACCAGTGAATAATAATATAGATGGCAAATAAGATTATAGCTTTATCTGTCCTCATTATGACCAAACAAATTCATTCAGTATTCCAAGAATGTTTCAGAAACAGAGTAGGCTATGTGATGAAATAAATAAGTGTAAAAGTTATCGATGGATTGAGGATAACACAGTGCTGAAAGCACAGCAGTCTCTCACACTCCACTGCTATTATTTTCTCAGCAATATTTAGTAACCATGGACTACATATTTTGGTGATTCTGGTGAATGCTTTCAGTTCCCCCCAATCAACAAATAACTAGAGAGCTTTCACTATTGGTAAAAGTGTTGTAAAAAGCAGCCCTCTGTTTCAATCTCGCTGATATCACTCAAGAACATAAAACCAGTAAGTGTGTCAGAAATAGTTGCCAAGGAATAGCACATATAGCCTGAAATACAGAGATGGTGGACTCTCTCTTTCTCATGGTTTCCTGCTTTAGAATAAGAAACTCCTACATTTTTATTTTCTTTGTTCCTGTCTTTTGAAAAAGTAGTTATTTACTTTTGTATCCCTGTTTGAGAACATGGTTATAATACCAAGGAGAAAGGAAGGGAAAGAAAGAGACAAAGAAAGTGTTAGATCGCGCAGGCAGTAAGACACGAGTCGAGTGACAGTCAGCTCTTGGTTTATTGGCAAGGCATAAGGTAAATCCGGACTGGCTCTCTGGGCCAGGGGAGCCCTCTTTTATGGGATTCCCCTGGCTTGTAATCACACAATTCCATTGGCTGGCAAGACCCTGTTGCTAGTTAGCCAACCAGCAACGGGC
>NW_015424379.1:0-1319 GCF_001527695.2 Protobothrops mucrosquamatus | reverse complement strand
CTCAGAAGAGAAAATTAGACTGTGGGGGGAGGGTGGAAACTCATTGTAAAGTTTTCTTTCTTGCCACATTTGTATTGTAACAAGCCAGTTGAATGTATTAATGGAGAGATGGCATTTGGGAATAGTTGGCACAGCAAGTACTGAACACTTTGGACTTCTATCTGGTGGGAGGGAAAATTTATCCAGAATGTTTGCATTGTCTGTTTCGTAGAAGTAGCTGCACATACACACACAAACACCATTCATAATCACACTTGAGTCTCTTCTACCTACCTTCAGTAAAGCTCCCCAGGATGATTTTTGCTCTATTGCACCAAGCTTTGTAGGAACAACTTCCAGCAAAATTCCAAGGGGGAGGGAACCAGCCCCCCCTTCAGGTGATTTGCAATTCTTATGCACTGACTAAGGAAGCAACAGGAAAGATCCCCAAATCTCAGCCCTGAATATCTTGTACTGGTGAGCCCAGATTGGGAGTCCTAGAGCTCACTATGTGCAATTTAAGAAAAATTTAATAGCCTGGCATACTGGCTAACTTTAATTGGATATTACAAACCGGGATGCACTGAACTAAGAGCTAAGGCAGGAAAACAATCCTTGAAAATGGGCAGCCAGTGGTCATGTACTAAGGAAAACCATGGCTGTGAAGAATTTTGAGAGGAATGTGCAAACCTGACTGGAAGCTAAGAGTGACAGCCAACATTTGAAAATGATTGGCACAGAATATTGGGCACTATAAATTTCTTTTCCACCTAACAAAATTTTTGCCATGACTTTTAGAACTTTATGGGTTGCAAGCTCCCCTTTTGGGAGAAGGGATCTTTTTCTGCTGCCTCTATTAGTGTCTTATTTTTTTTTGGCTTAACAGTTTAAAAGCTTGCCTACCAAGTCTCCCTGACCAGAACAATTTTAATGTTGTGCCAATAAGTGTGTCATACATTCACACACTTAAGGCACAAAGCAGGGATATTGTGGGAAGTTAGCCCAGAGAAGGAAATATTAAAAAGGCAGAAAGAAAGATATTGTTCACCAAAAGGATTTTTAAAAGCATTTTTTGAAAAGCAGAAACCAAACCTGGCCTCATCTCTTTGCCCAAAGCAGTAGCTAGTCTTATACAAATGCGGATGTGGAACCATCAGGAAGTTTGGAGCCAGGGATCTCAAGACAAAAGAAGCTCTTAAGAGTCATTAGCCCCATCACCTGGGAAGCAGGATATGATAATGGGATTAAACCACAGATATCAAGGCCTAGAAAAACACTCAGAAATATCCTCAAAGTTCATGCCACAGGAACAGGAAACTATTCCAAGCAGGGCTGGAGGG
>NW_015424378.1:0-1319 GCF_001527695.2 Protobothrops mucrosquamatus | reverse complement strand
CACTTGATTTATGACGGCTGGCGACTTTGCATTTTATCAGTTCATTCACTCATTATTTATGCTGATGACCAATTTCAATGGGTCGCTATCATCTAACTCGATACTAATCAAAGAGAATTAGGGTTCACTGCATTATTTAGAAGACACTAATTTATCTTCGGAACAAGAAGTAAGAATAGTTCAGGGAAAAAGAGGGGGGTAGGGAAAAAAAAGAAGCAAATTTCAGTAATTTGCAGCATTTTCTTACTGTTATAAATGAAGGCTGCATTAGTTAATTACTCTTGAACAAAGCAGACCTTGGGCACAATAAAAACCAATACAGCAAAGAGAATATTTTCTGATGGATTTTTTTTCATCATTTTGCTTTTATTTTCTATGAAGGCAGACCAACAATAAATCCTGAGTTTTTCACACTTATGACCGCTGCAGCCTCCCCACGGTCACGTGATCAAAATTCGGACGCTTGGCACCTGACTCGTATTTATGACGGTCACAGCCTCCCAGAGTCACATGATCCCCTTTCTGACGAGTAAAGTCAATGGGTAGACCAAAAGATGAGTTCCATTTATTTGTATAATGATCTATAACTCAATCTTATATTCCAAACTGGACAGAAAAGCTCATTTTTTGATTGACCAGCTATGCCCTCTTGTAAGGCATGTAACCCCATAAACCATAATTTAGATTCTCAAGAAAGGTAGACAGAATTATTTAGCAAACATTATTTGCATTATTACGGCTCGTAAGGTGTGACACCCAGAAAATTGTTTTACAGGTTAAGAAAAAACAAAACACAAAATGATGCAACAAAGAGCTCTGCGTTTGCACGCTTGCTTTATCAATATTTATCAATATTTTCTCCCACAACAATTGGTGGGCTGTGAACCTTTCAGCCAAAGTTAACAACTGAGGATACTGCGGTGTGAAGCCTATTAAAAGGAAAACGGGAAAACAAACCCAAGTTGAATGATACACTTGCGCGGTTCAAAAATATGCAGAGATTAATTCCAAAAGGAAAATGGAAACCTTGAGGCAAGGAAAAAATAAATAAATAAAAGACTTACTGCAGGCTTTCTATTTTCCCTAATGTGGGTCCAAACTGGATTTATTTACTAATATTTTATTTATTTATTTATTTATTTATTATTTTAATTTGTATACCGCCCTTCTCCCATAGGACTCAGGGCGGTTCACAGCATATTAAAAACAGATAATAAACACAAAATATAAAAAATTACAAAATACAAAAATACAGAAAATAAACCCCGATAAAAGCCGAATTAAAACCAAATATTACAAGCTGTGTATCCAATTAAAAT